>NC_133770.1:124639606-124804864 GCF_003597395.2 Chelonoidis abingdonii
TGGATGCTTTGCTGCAATGGATTCCCTAACTGTGGTGGGGGGGGGGGCGACAGATGGAACCCATATCCCTGTCTTGGCACCGGAGCACCAGGCACCCAGTACGTAAACCGCAGGGGTACTTTTCAATGGTTGCTGCAAAACACTGGTGGGATCACAAGGGACGTTATCACCAACGGTCCACGTGGTGATTGCAGGAAGGGTTTCATGACGCTTGCGTCTTCAGAAGCACATGCTCTGTTTAAACTGCGCTTGGCAGCATAGGGAAATTACTTCCCAGACAGGAAATAACACAGTTGGGATGTTTGGAAATGCATGTAGGTTGTCCTGGGTACGCCCAGCCTTACCCCTTGATGCCATGGCTCATGAGCCATACACAGTGCAGCCTGGACAGTGGTCAGGGAGCTGTTCACAACACAGGTCTGGAGGAAGTATGCGGATGGTGGTAGAATGCTTCATTTGGCCGTTTTAAAGGCGCGCATGGCGCACATTACTGACTTGCTCAGACCTCACGCAAACCAATGTCCCCTTTGTATATTGCTGCTTGCTGTGTGCTTCACAACCTCTGTGAGAGCTAAAGGGGAGACCTTATGGCGGGTGGAGGCTGAGGCCAATCGCCTGGGTGCTGTATTACGCGCAGCCAGACAACCAGGGCATCTAGAAGAGCACACCAGGAAGCTGCACTTCAGAGAAGCTTGAAAACGAGCTTCATCACGGGCCAGGGTAAGGTGTGACTGCTGTGTTTGTTTCCCCTTCATGACACCCCCACTTGATTGACTCATTCCCTGACGACCACCTTCCCCCTATCGATTACAGCTTGCTTAGGAAATAAGCACTATTGTTGAAAAATCATGTATTCATTATTAAAAAGTATTATAAAAGGGGGAGAGAACTGACAAGGATAGCCCAGGGTGTGGGTTGGGAGGAGGATCAGGAGGGGAAGGAAAAGGCCATTAAACACATTTCAATGATAAAATGACAGCCTTGGTTGGACTATCCACCGGGGTGGGTGGGCTGGTGCACAGCCTCCCCATGCGTTCGACACGTCTGGGTGAGGAAGATATGGAACATGGTGAGTGGTGAGGTTGGTTACACAGGGGCTACAGCTGGCACTCTGTGACCCCGCTGCCCTTCCTGGAAAGATCCACCAGACGTCGGAGGATATCAGTTGATCACGCAGCAGCTCAGCATTGCATCCCGCCACCGCTGATCTTCCTGCCTACACCTTTCTGATCTTCCTGCGCCACCTTTCATCTCAGCGTCTCTCTCTCACGTTCACTGGCAATCTTTCGTTATTTTGATACTACATCCTTCCACTCATTCAGGATGAGCTCCTTTATTGCGGTGGTTACTTCTATGATTCGGACGTTCGGATTTTCGCGTCTTCTTTTTCCTCCGCCTTATCTGAGATTAGCCTTCGGGATGAGTAGGGAGACGTGATTGAAAAAAATGTGCAGCTGCATGAGGGAGAGAATAAGGAGAGAGAAGTATTTAAAAAGATACATTTTACAGAACAATGGTTTACTCTTTCACAGTGAACAACACTATTCACCTTACATTAGCACATTGTGATTTCACTACAGGTCGCATTTTGCATCGTTAATCATTGCGTGCCTGCTGCTTGGTGGATTACAATCTCACAGAGCAGGTCCGAGCAAATCAGAATTCAGCTTTGCATGCGGCCATGGTAAGCCCATTGACTTTCGGCTCTGCAGCCTTCATATACACGCGCTCTCTGATGCTTTCTTTCTCCTCTTTAACATGCAGAAGCAGCAGAAGCCAAACCCCCTCCATCCAATTCTCTAGGAAGATTGGCATTTACTCCTCCCCCCACCGCATGGGCTGTATCATGAGATCACTGTTAATCACCCGCCCTTCCCGCCCCCCACCGCGTTGCTGGTGCTGGGAAAATTCCTGCGGCCAAACGCCAAAAAGCTCATCGCTATCCGTGCCTCCCCTCCCACCGCTTGCGCTTGTGCAAGGAAGGATTTCTTTTAAGCACAGCCCAGTTGGAAATGGCCATCTGCTGTCCCCTATAATTAAAATCCCTGAATTTCAAGCCAGGGTTACATGAAAGATTCACTCTGCTGAGGATACAGAGCGAGATAAAGAACGGATGCTTTCTTAGTATATGCAGCCAATTACCGGGACCATACGCAGCAAGCTTTGTCAGCATATGACTTGATTACTTGGAATGGATGCATGGTAAAGTGTCACTACCATGGTGGACGGAACAGGCTGCCTTGCCCAGGAACCTTCTGCAAGTGTCTTTTGGTGTACCTCCAGGGAGCGCTTCAATGGAGATGTCCTCTGGGAGGACTTCCGCTCCATTCCCCAGACATGTTAATAAACTCTTTCCAGTAACTTTAATGCGCGAATGCTCATCGCCAGTCCTCAGGGCAAATCAATCATTAAAAAACGCTTGCTTTTAAACATGTTTATATGTTACAAAGGTACACTCACCATAGAGGTTCCTTTCCATGGCTTCACTGTCGGGTGCTAGTTGCGTTGAGGGCTGGGAGAGTAATTCCGTCTGGTCACAAAAAGCTCTGTGCTGTTTGGGGCTAACGGAAGAGTGCGTGTGCTCGCTGCGGTCGTCCTCCTCTTCCTCCTCATCTTACCCGCTACCGCAGAACTCTCAGCCATGGTCTGCCAGATTAACAACCCACCTTGGAGTCCTAGGGCACGAGGTGGGGTAGTCAGGTGTAGATCCGCTAACATTGCATCGTTGCCAGCTCGGAGCGTAGAGGGGATATTTTTGTGGCCCCGACCCAGACCTTCGTGTTTGCTTCTTTGGGTTGTTCTGGTGAAGCTTGTGCTTGAGCTACCTTAACGTTATCACTCTGCCACTGCACTGAGTCCGTGGTGTGGCCTTTCTCCATAGCCGTTGGGATAATTTTTTTCTAATATTTTTCTATTCATCTTTTGCGGAGTTGTGTTACGCTACAGAATACCTCTCCCATTAAGTGATCGAATCCATACCTCCGTACGAGTCTCAATGCTCGCGCGAGCTTCTTTTTCGATTCTCAGGAGGACTGCATTGTTACCTTTGTGCTGATGAGTCTGTGTGGTCACTCGTGCGCTCAGAGTTCACGCTGGCCAAACAGGAAATGAAATTCACAAATTCGTGGGGCTTTTCCTGTATATACCTCGGCCAGTGCCCGGAGTTCATGATTTGTCTAATGCTGTCCGAGTGGTCACTCAGTGGGTGCACTGCTGTGGGATTCCGCCCGCGTGAGCCAATACCGTCGATTCGTTGCAGCCACACTAACCTAATTCTGATATCGGTAATACCATTTTTAGCACTACTCCTTCTTGTTGGGGAGGGTACAGAAACAATTATAAGCCCTTTATATCCGATTAAAGGGCCTCGTAGTGTGGACGGGTCTTACAGCGTTAAATCGGGTTTAAACTGCTAAAATCGGTTTACTTGTTTGTAAACGCATAGTGTAGCCAGCCTAAAAAATTGGGTCCGGTGGGTAATCGCTGACATGACTTCAACAACTTGACACTGTGGCAAAAAGAGCTAATACATCCTGGATGCTAAACAGGAAATGTTGAGTAGGAAAGTTATTTTACCTCAATTTGGCACTGGTGGGACCTCTGCTGAAATAATCTGTCCAGTTCTGTGGCCCACAGTTCAAGAAGGATGTTGATAAATTGGAGAGGACTCATAGAAGAGCCATGAGAACGATCAAAGGATTAGAAACTTGCCTTTTAGTGATTAACTCAAGGAGCTCAATCTATTTATCTTGACAATGAGAAGGTTAAAGGATGACTTGATTACAATCTGTAGGCATGTACATGGGGAACAAATAATTAAGAATGGACTCATCAATCTATCACTGAAAAGTATAACGCAATCCAATGGCTAGAAGTTTAAGCTAGATACATTCCAGCTGGGGACAAGTGTAAATTTTTAATGGAGAGAATAGTTTATAATTGTAATAATTTACCAAGGGTTGTGGTAGATTCTCCATCACTGCCAATTTTTAAATAAAGAATGGATGTTCTTCTAAAAGATATGGTCTAGGAATTATTTTGGGGAAGTTCTGTGGCCTATGTTATACAGGATGTCAGATTAGCTGATCATAATGATGCCTTCTGGCATTAAAAAATCTAGAAACCTATTAATTCAGATGTCATAGGGCAATCTCACCTGCTGCCCTCAGCTGGCAGGCCGCAGCATAACATCACTCCTGCCTCCGTTTCCCCTTTCAGTATTCCCATAACTCCATGCAAGTTTATCCTCTACTCCATCAACAGGATGCATTACCAGAACATAGTTCAAACTACTCCATAATAAAAGTCATACACATTTAGTCCACTGCTTACCCCAGCACAAGCTGTCATTAAAACTCAAGACATCCTGTTCCTTAATGCTCCGTTTATCACACACAGGTGCTTTCAACTGCATCTGGACTCTGTCAGTCCTATCCTCCCCTTGTATGAGGACTGCTGCCCCAACTCTTCCAGCTGAAGTGTAATGCCACTCATCCCAGCAAGAAACTTCACAGCCTCTCTGCTCGGAGCATCCCTGCCAAGGGAGCATCCCTCATTTCCCCAGCCCTCTCATGTTTTCTCTGGATCCAGGTGTGTGGCACTGAAGAAATCAGCTGGTACGACCACTCCAGTCCTTGGCTCTGGCTGCCTGGTTTAGAGCCAGCAGACAGCTCTCCCTGCTGCTGCTCCTCCTGCCTTCAGCCCTCTGGCTCTGGCTACTGTCCTGTTGACACCAGCCAGCAAATCTCTCCTGCTGCTCTCCTGCCTTCTCTCAGGAACCACTGGTTCTGCTTCTTTCTGGGACTCCCCCAGTCCCCTGGTCTCTATCACCTCTAATTTACCTATCCTTCCTGACTGAACCAGTCTGCTCTGACTCACTCAGACTCCCTGTCACTGTCGTCTCCACTGATCTGCTTACTGGCTCTATCTGTATCTCACTGAGTGTCTCCCCAGAGATTCTCCTCACTCCTTCATAGTTCCCAATAACTTGGTCAGTCTCTCTCTCTCCTACTGAGACTCTACATAGATTCTCCCTGGTCCTTTATAGCTCCCATGTGCTGTCCTGCCCTCTTAATTGGCCACAGGGAGCACCTGTTCTGGCACAGGGAACCTGGATTGGCTTCATTTACAGGGGCCAGCTATCCTGTGACAACAGGACCATTACAATGTCAAAGAAATTGGAAGAGAAATATCTACTTGGGAAACACAGGAAAACAGTGCTAAAGCACTTTCAAGAGAATAAAGTATGTCTCTAATTTACATACAAACATAATGGCTCCCCATAGAATAACGTGTCAGAGTCGAGGGCTTGGTCCTTATCTACAAGACACTCAATGGTCTTGCTCCAGAACACCTGAAGGTGAAAGATGAGAACTGCATCTGACAGCTCTGTTCTTCTGGCTATATGGAACTGTCCATTGCAAGGGTAAGGCTTGTCTGTGGAGGTAACAAAGTTTTTGCAGGGGCCAGGCAAAGATTATGGAATGAAAATAAAAACCACCACAGACCCCACCACCTTCTGTTCCAAGTGTAGTATGCACTTCTTCAATCATTTTTATTTTTTGCTATGTAAACACACATCATTGTTCATACCATATATCATATTAAAATAATTCCCTATGTAATTTTCCCCTGGGGAGAGGAAAAAAGAATGAACAGATGTTAGTTATGTTGCTTAATGAGCTACTGGAGGAAATTCAGATACTACGGAGATCAACACTAGATAAGAGCCTGAATAGAACAGACTAGTCTCCTTACATAGAAAAGATGTAAACTCTCAGGTGTCAATTTTCCACTCAGCTCAGACACAGTGGGAAAGTTGGACTGTAGAGAGCCAATTACTTCAAAGCTGCCCAGCCCCAGTGCAAATTAGAGATGCAAAGGTTTATAATTACAACATGTACTAGAAGACAGTCATACAATTATGCCCACATATTACTACTTTACATTTGCAGAAGGCACACAGGCTTTTCAAATACCAAATGAAATCCTTTGTTCCACGTAGTATAGCATTCTTGTCATACCTGATGCTTCATAAGAAGATTAACTTCAGTAATAGAAAGTTAGTCAAAAATGAAAGTCAGACTCTCTGCCTCACTTCACTTTGCTTGGGGCACATGTGTATGTATAAGAATTGGGTAGCATCCCTTTAAATACTTTGTGAGCCCTCTGATGGTGCTCACTGTCCTGTGTTTCCAGAGCAGCACTATATATACCTAACTAGGCCTCACATTTTGTATATTAGTTAGAGAAAACAGATTTTTTGGACCCTACTATGCCCATGTAGTTCTTTCATATTCTGATTGTTGTGTAAAGAACAAAAGACACAATTATAGAGAAGTTCTCAGCAGGCACAGAACTGCCATTGCTAGGTTCCCCCAGCCAGCCTCCTCCAAAGTGCAGGCCAACTCTGGATCAGAGCTGGCTGGAAAACAACAATTCTGTTTAGGGAAAAAGTTTGAGATTTCAGAATTTGTTTTCATTCTGCATCGGAACAAAATTGAGACCTTTCAAAAAAAAATGTTCACAAGAACCTCTAAGAGAAGAATAGCCCAGAGGTAAGGGCATGAAATTGGGAAATGGAAGACCCAGGTTTACATCTGTTCTCCGAATCATATGGAGCAGGAACTTGAACCTGGGTGTCCCATCTCCAAGGTGAGACTAGTCCTCTCACCACCAGGCTAAAGAGTTAGCCTCTTTGTCTCTCAGAATATTTATTTATACAAAGTGAAATAGCTGCAAGAGGTGGGATTCCCTCAATCTCCTGCTGGAGCTGTTCTGCTATGTATAAATAATCAAATATTCATTGGGCTAGACAGAGAGGGAGAGAGAAAGAGACACTCTATAGCTTAGTTGTTAGGGCACTCAGTAGGATCACCCACATCCCAGGTGAGTGCCCTAACCACTGGGTATTGGCTATTCTGGGGTCAGCGGGGATCTCTCTCTCTCTCACACACACACACATATACACAGACACACATGAGAAACCTTTATGATGAAACAGCAACTTTACAAGCGGGGGCCCGGGGGCTGTCAAAAGTTTCTCAACTAGCTTTAGAAATGAGGGAGAGGAGGAGAAGTGGCCAAAGTATGCTAACCTGTGGCTTTGCTCAGCAGGTGAATGGTGCCTTGGGGGCCATTACCAGCTGGCTCAGCCTAGAGAAGCCCCTAGACATACTCTAACCTATGCTCAGGCTGAGCCAGGCAGAGATGCAGAGAGCTGTAACTATTTCCCTGATGGTCTCCCCCTTTGCATCACCAAGTATAAATTCAATGAAGCAGAGAATCTGGCCCAAAAGATCCATAAACTGCTAACAGGGTCTTCTTCCAATGTACTGAGAATCAGATCACCTGTGGGAAGGACATGTTAAACTCAGAGTTTATATTTTAGAGAGGAAACAAGAACCATTGTTCATGGTTTTGCTCTTTTTGCAAGACTCATTTTACTGTGTCCCTCTTTTGCCGTCACTCATGGAGCTATATCTACACTGCAGAGCTTACAGTGGCACAGCTGTACCAATGCAGCTGCATTGCTGTAAGATCTCAATGTAGCTGCTCTGTGTAAACCACCCCCAATGAGCGGCGGTAGCTATGTTGGCAGGAGAGCATCTTCCACTGACATAGCGCTGTCCACATCACCGCTATTGTCAGAGAAACTTATGTCAGTCGGGGTGTCTTTTTTCACACCCCTGACCGACAAAAGCCTAACATTGCTTGGTTAGTATAATCGGATATCATTATTTGATAAAATTATTTTCTTCTATTTCAAGATCTAGAATCCCATGATTTTTGCTAGACTGGAATATTTTTCTATGGCAGTTTAATATACTGCTGATAAAAACCTGGGCTAAACAAAAATGTACATTTTACATGTAACAAAAGATAACATTAAGATTGTTGATCAAAATATCAGACTAAGAAGTACCTTGGCCTCTAATTGATCATTTTAGTTGGCATTGCCTTAGGGAATAGGTGCTGTTTTGATAAAAATAATAACTTAATTATACTACACAAATTGCCCTGACCAAGGTACTCATTACACTGAACAATAATTTAACATACTACAAAAAAATTATAAAGCAACAATATTAATCACAGGTGGATAAAACATAATTAATATAAAAATCACATAAATGCTCAACCTGGCTGATGATGAAACATTGTTCCTTTGTCCTCTCAGAGAAACATAGTTCATAGATGAATTTTCACTTTTTCATGTCTCCTCTGCGAATAGTTTAAAAATTAAAATGTCATGCTTCTTCATCTCAGATTAAATACTTTCCCTTCACAACCATGACTGTGGTGATAAAATCTATCAGTTTTAGCACGATGTGCTGTCAGGATTAAACAAGAGGTGGACATGGAAAAGAGAGAAAGGAAAAACAAAGGCCTGATATTCACTTTGTGATCTAACCCTTAGTAAGGGGTCACTGCCCCAGGAGCACCCCCAGAGGGAAAATGCAACTCAGGGAACCACAGTCTCATTCCTGGTCACCCTGCTGCTCTGGGGAGGTGCAGGGTGACCAGGTACAACAGGGCTACATTGCAGTACTCCTGACATGCCAGCGTAGCTATGCCACCAGGTGTTTTGCAGGGAGATAGAGCTCCACCCACTCAAGGGGGTGTGTGTAGTATTGAGCATTAGTCATGCAGAATTGAAGTCTACTCCCTTGTGCCAGTGACAGGATGGGCCCTGATCTGCTCATGAGGTATTGAGAAAATGCTCAATTACTAGAACTTTTATATTATTGCCATAGGTTCATAGACTTGAAACATCTCTGTGCATCCCACATGTTGATCTGTCTCTCTGACATATCTTCCTGGATATCTCATCATCACCATCACAATTGCACCCCAACACCTAGCTGTTGCCTTTGACTCTCACTTCACTTCTGGACGCAGTACTGTCAACCCCAAGCATTCAAAAATTATGTCTGGCCTCCCAAATATCATGAGATTGATTTAAAATCATGAGATTTTAACATATAATAAATGTTGAGTTCTTTGTATTCATTCTCTGGCTTTTGAACTTTTTAGCGATCATGTTTACAAGTTTTTCTCCATGAGTGCTAGGAACTTACCTACATTTTAAACAAAAATTGAGATCATTTAAAATTATAACTGGGTTCAAAAAAGGATTGGATAAGTTCATGGAGGATAGATCCACCAGTGGCTATTGGCCAAGCTGGTCAGAGAGGCAACCCCATGTTCTGAGGGTCCCTGAGCCTCTGACGGCCAGATGCTGGGACTGGACGACAGGGGATGGATCACTAGACAATTGCTCTGTTTTGTTCTTTCCCTCTGAAGCATCTGGCATTGGCCACTGTCAGAGGACAGGGTACTGGGCTAGATGGACCATTGGTCTGACCCAGTTCGGCCGTTCTTATGTGAATATCATGTAATCACCTGACAATAGAAGCTGGGGCTTTAAGTGAAACACCAAATATTGTGAGACTTAAGATAAAATCACAAGAGTCAACAACAGTGTGTGCCACACATCTAAGCCACGTCCACATCTTGCTGCTTTTTTCCATTGTAACAACTCTGAGGTCTGGCCTTTTCTATCAACTAAAATTCCCATCAAGGCTCTCATCATTTCTTGTCTAGGCTCCTGCAATAGTCTCTTCTCTGGCCTCCCTGACCCACATTGTCAATTAAAAATACAACAGCTATGATCACCTGCCTGGACTGATTAAATCAACTTCCTCTTTGGATGCCTTGAATTCACCACTTTAAATTCAAGCTTCTTGTCCTCATCCTTAATGACTGTCCCTAGCTTTGCCCCGCTCTATTTATCCTGCCCCCTCAAGTGCCCTTGTGCCCTCTTCCTTGCTGACTCTTATGCTTGCAACACTTCCCCAAACAGATCCATGAAGCCATTACCCTCTTTAAATCCTTCATACAACCGAAAAGAGCCAGCGCTCCCATAACACTTTTGCAGGGGAGGGACAGGAAGTGAGACAACATGACCCCACAACCCACACATGGCCCCAGGTGCCTGTTCCCCACACCTTTCAGGGAGACCCATGAAACAGCAGCTTCCCCAACTCTGGGCTCAGGGGAGAAGAGAGAGCTAGGAATCTTCCAGATATCCCCTGGAAGCAGTACTTGTACCCCATGGTCAACTGCTTTGCTGGATTAGCAGCTTTCTCCTATTATCACTTACCCTTCCTTGTTCTACCACTTAGGTGATAGTAATTTGTGTTACAATACAAAAAGTGCAGTGTTCAAACCCTGCTGATGATAGTTACAGTTGGATATCAAAGACAATTATCTTTTCTTTTAAAAAGTAAGCAATTATGTACAAAAACCTTTGTTAAAAAAGCACCATTTCAAAATCAAACACTGGAAAGTTAAGAAATCTGATTTACAGTTTTCTGTACAATATTAATTCAGCCCTCTTCAGCACATGTATTACGATACTACCTTTAATTAAATTATCACGTTTTTGTTTCCACTAGATCCCTGTCTCATTCAGTGAACAAGAATGCATAAGCATCAGAATTAAATTTGCCTGGGCAATTGTAAATTCTATCATATCCAAACATTAGTGTTTTTTCTTTTACATTGCAGCCTAAATAATATTTCTTTAACAGTTTTATTGTAATATAAGTATTTCCAAAATGGAATCTATCATAATGCTACCATACTTAATGATGATATTAAATAAAACCAATCCTGCCACTGATTGTTGATGTGGGCAACTAGATATTTCTCCCAGCATCATTTTTGCCATATATGGTTACCCTTTGTTTACATTACTTCAACCTGTTTTGAATTCAGGTGATGAGTTAATATCTAAAATGATCGGAATTAACTTGTGCCCAAGCTGTGAAGGGTTGTTACGCAGTTGTACAAATAACCAGGGACCAGTCAAGGACCCTTCTCAGCTTCTATGTGCTCTACTAAAAAGCACATGAAATGTGAAGTCCCTGTGATCAGATAAGTGCAGGAACTGCTACCTCCATGCTACACCAGCAACCCACATTGTCCTAAAAGTCCCCATTCCATATCTACTCACTTAGCACTGCAGGTGCTAATCAGCAAGCATGCAGCTTGCCCAGGTGAGTGTAGTGGCAGGTTCTCTCCCCAGGCATGTTGAGGAGCTCTGGAAGGCATTCATCCTGAGGCAGAGTATCTCCTAGAGATACCCCTGGAGAGTATATCTCTGTATCAACTCTAAACTGAGCTGTACTTTTAATGTACATCTGACGGTTTGTAAGACATGTTATCAAATGACTTCTGAAAACTTAAGGTCCATATTCCGATCTGATTTACACTCCCTGAAATCAAAAGACTTATTACAGATTTAAAGGGGTATAAGTGAGAACAGAATTTAGCTGTAGATATATTGGGCTAGATCCTTGGTTCCACCAACGATGCTTTGTGCTGCTCCAATAATGTAAAGCAGTCTTAAAGCTGGTTGAAATGGCTACCTGGGGAAATTCCTGAGTGGTGAAAGACTGGTGTAGCTAGTACCACACCGCTATCTCCTGTCCCTCACCCCCACCTCTCAGCTATCCAGTGTGAAGAATGCAGTGGGGAAAAGAAAGTGTTACAAGAACATCCCAGCATTTCATCAATCTCTAGCTGCTAAAATTGCCACCTAGGGTCTATTACAGCTGGTACAACTTACAGACCTTTGGGGACACTCTGCGTTGTTCCTCAAGACTATATTGATGTCTGGCAGCCCACGGATCAAGGAGCCATAAGGTGGCAACATCATCTAAGGATTTTGACCATTACACTCACTAATTCTGTAATTCTAAAATAAATATATCAAGTTTGTTTGGGATTGATTTTACAGATTAATGCTTTTGTTATCCTCTAGAAGTTTAGGAATCTTTCTCTTAATATTGTAGTTGTTTTATTATTTTACAAGACAAGACATGAAAGTTAGATTTTGGTAGTAACTCTGCACACAGATGCAGAGATGGAACTCAAGTTGAGTACTTCTCTTGCTGCTTCCCCATTTCATCCCCCCTTCCTCTCCCAAGATTGACACTACACGTACTTTTCTCCAATCTTTCACAAGCTCCCTGGTTTTCATTAGGTTTCCAATATGGTCGATAGATCAGTTAAGTCCATAAGGTACAAACTACTCAGTGCCAGGATACCACTACTCACAAGTGAAGCAGCTTGCAGGATTTGGGCCTAAGTTCTTTGCTACTTCCCTTAATACCTCATGATGCATATCCTAACAAACTGATGTATATACGTTTGGATTTTCCAAAACATTGATGTATCTCCTTTTTTTCAACACCCATTTCACCTTTGACTAGGAAGGGAAACAGAGTTATCATAGATGAATCACACTCTGTATCACACAACACCATATCTTCTATAAGAAGAAATTGTCACAAAACCAGAAGCACTTGAATGCTTACCTAGTTACATATCAAACATAGATAATGCATCATGGATCAGATTCTCAGCAGCGGAGGATTCATTTTTCTTTGGAGCGGTCCTCCTGGGACCAGAGTGCTACCTCTACAGCCTGTATCTGACAGCAATGCAGCACAAAGCTGCCACAGTGCACCAGGAGCCCAATTCAGCTAAGCACATACTTCAGTGCGCTGCTGAAGTGGTACAAAGAAGATGTGGCCCACGTACCATTCAGTAAGTAAGGAGGACAGAAGCCTTCCAAAACACAAGAATTGCACATACACATCTCCCTTTATTTTTCAAACTATTTAAAAAATGTCATGTGAATACTTTAGATACTGACTTAAAAATTTAGTGAATAAGAGCAGGTTAGGACTTACCGTTACACCAAAGAAGTTGGTTTCATTCATAGCATCCAGAAATATTTTGCCGAGTTTGTGGTTTGTGTAGTTAAAATCCTCAATTTTTTGGTGTTTGTTTGTAGTGTTGAGATATTTCATTGCCCGCTGCAGTGTTTTGGCAATCACCCATATTCCATCATAGGCATAACCATGAAATTTACTGGACTGTCCATCTCCCCGTTTATCATTATACTCCTTTTCATACTGCTGTGGTGTCTGTGGAGAAGGAAATAAAACTTCATGACATAGCTCAGGACTTCAGAGATTTTGGGTCCTGAATCTTCATTTTTTTAAGTGTCCCATTGATATAGAAAAGATTTTTAAGGCAAGTGCTAGGAAAAAGTTAAAATCCCATGAGATTCTGCATTCTTATTCATTTCAAAAGTGATGGTGGGAGGTAGAGGGAAAGAGTCTAAACAGAGATGAATATGTATTGCACAGGTTGTGTATGTAAGAAGCACCCATTTTAAGTAATTTTACTTTTGTACATCAGTCTTCTGTTCCAACGCATCCAGCATCCTGGGTTGCACGCTGGTGATCCATAGAATTACCAAAGGGGAAGAGTCTTCCTGATCTCTGTCACAGAGGTTGAGGTATCCCCTGAAGTGAGGTTTTATAACCTTATCATTTATTCCTAATGTAAGTGATTTTTTTAAAAAATCACAAAAGGATCTAGGGTTTTGTTATCATTGTTTTGTTTCAGAATCTTGCTAAGCTTTTGACCTCAGTAATAGCTTGTTGCAATGAGTTCCAGAATGGTAGCATTTTGCACTCAATCTGCACAGGTGTGAATGACTACATGAGGGAAAGCAGTGGAGAATCAGGCCCATTCATTCATGAGCTGGGACTTTATGCATTATATTTTATACAGAAAAAAATACTCACTACACATTTTATGGGCTTGTCTGCAATACCACATGGGATCGATCTAAGATATGCAACTTCAGCTACGTGAATAGCGTAGCTGAAGTCGACGTTCTTAGATCTACTTACTGTGGTGTCTTCACTACAGTAACTTGACAGCTGACACTCTCCTGTCGACTCCGCCTGCGCTTCTCATTCTGATGGAGTACCACAGTTGATGGGAGAGTGCTCAGCTGTCGATTTATCATGTCTGATCCAGCGGGTAGTGTAGACAAGCCCAAAATGTTATAAAGAACATCTTGAAAAGACAAAGAACCTTCAAAAATCATATATGTGGTTATGTGATAAGCTGGCATTCTGCATATTTATCTGTCTAAAATCTGGGGCGCATCCAATCCTGTGAGTCACAGAGAGCTAGTGAGGTTAACAATTTGCAGAATCAGGCCTTACTGAGTATAAATAATATATACAGCTAAGGAAGGACATAGCAAAAAAGGGTTTCTAATGATCTGTCTGCCCACATAGTATCTAGTACTGTGGATTGTAAATTTGGGGATTTTGTATAAGGCTTGTGCTTTACTGCCTTAAGGGTATGTACGTATATGTCTACAGGGAAAATCCAAGAACAAAGACAACAGGGAGAAGGATTTTATCTGTATATCACCCTGTAGAAGAGAAGAAATAATATCTTACTTGTTTTAAAATAGCATACTGGAGGAGAAGGATAATCATATCAGCTGCCATCCAAGTGCAAATAAGTAAATAATAAGGATGATAATTAAAAAAAGAAATGAACTGACATTGTTTAATCAGAATGTTAAAGTACTTAACATTTTTCCAGTAAGCACTGATGTCAAAAAGTGACTCATGGAAAAACATGAGCACCTCTGATTAAAGAAGTGTTTGGAAATCTGGCAATTGCCAGCAGAAGCCTTAGTTCTAGGTCTAATAATAGGTGCTTCCTAGGGCACCCCACAGTAAGAGGCACCAAAAACATAGGATCTGGTTACCCTCTGTGCCTTGCAGTTACCTGTAGTAATACTGGTGTGCTCTACACTCAGCATCACCTTCTGAGAAAGGCTACTCAACAGCAGCACTGCTCATCGGAGGCAGGCTACCTGCCTCCTAGCAGTGCCAGCAGCAGTGATTTCCTCCTCATTTGGGCCCTAGAAAATCTTTAGCCAGAAGAACAGTCTTCAGGGACACCCCAGAAGGTGGTGAGCGGGAGGTGGAAATGAAATGAGTCATGGAAGAGGCAGAGAGAGATCTGGGAAAGGGGCAGGAAAGTGAGAGGACAACATACGAGGAAGTGGACCAGACAGGGAAATCGAAATGTGGGAGGAGAGGCAGAGAGATGGACAAAGGAGATTGGGAATGGTAGGCGAAACTTGGGGAGACCTAGGGAAGGATGTGGAGCAACTGGAGATTGGTTCTAAGAGCCTTAAGGATTCCTGTGCTTCGTAGACATTCATCCCCAGCATCGTGGGGCTGGAGGGGTGGGCCTGCTCCAAAGGTCCCAGCACTCTTGAGAGTCTTTTCCAAGGGAAATGAAGCAGCAGGCCCTTAGGAAAGGTCTGCAAGTTGATGAAGAAAAGGGTGGGGGCTTGAGGGAAAAGAGAAATTGTTTAGGGGTCCACTCATAGACAAGGGAGATAAAATGAGGGCAGGAGGAGAAAAGAGAATGAGGGTTACGCAAAAACATGATGGAAGAAGAGGATTGTTGGGGAGAATCTGGGGTGAGAGATGAGGGACTGCTTAATGCTTGCAGTACTCTGACTGTTTCTGTTGGTAGTTATTAGTCCCTCTCTTTCCTGATCACTAAATTCACCCAAAAGACACAAAATATTTTTTAAAAAACCTACCCTACGACTCTTTCTGTAGTTAACAAATTTTAAATAATTGACAGGCAAAACAATATGTACATTAGGGGAATATTTTTGAATGTTGCAAAGTAGTTGAAAGAAAGATACTGACCCGTCCTGATATGGTCTTTATCACTTTTGAACTGAGAGGTTCAAAATCCACTCCAATGTAACCTTCCATGGCAGTAAGAAGGTTTTTGCTGACACACTGTGACGAATTAATCCAAGAGTCCCACCATGAACTTTCATACCATCCAGGAATGATCCATTGATATTTACTGCCATACATCTCCTCATCATAAGCCTACAATAATAATAAAAAAATCAGTAGACATTGAGAGTTTACTGCTCAAAACACTTACAACAAACACCAGAAATAAAAGCTTTCCGCATTTAAGTTTCTACAGAATGAATTTACTGCACATTTAAAGGATGCAAAAATATTTTAAATAACTTATTTTCTAATAGTGCAAATTTATTTTTTTTGTTTCCAAATTTATGTATATGAAGATAGCAGTTTAGAAAATAATAAGTCAAAAGCTGTTCAAAACCAGTTTAATTAGAAGTAGAGGAACAAAAAAGTACGTAGTATCTAAAAGGTGGGGCTGGGGGGGAGCAGAAGCTAAACACGATCGAGGGAAGTGGAGCAATTCCATAAGAAATTCTCTATAACGTAGCTTTCAACCTCAGTCTGAGAAGAGTGGAAACAGATGAGTATGTATGCATATGCACAAATGTGCTTTGTTAGTGTGAAACAGCTATATTAAACACGGTCACAATATTATTTTTCCTTGGGTAAAGCACACTTGATTTCAATTAATGACATAGTATCAGAGCAGAATGTAACCTTCTGCTGCAACATTGACATTAAAGTCTTATCAACTGATAAAGAATCATCCAAAATTGAAACAAGAATTAGGAAAAGAATATAACCAGAAAATCATCAGCCTGTAACCCAGAAGACAAAAATTCACAGTGTTTCAGATGTTCATGTTGTGATGTGATAAAATAAGTTGAAGAGAAACATTAACTAGACATTCGTTTTTTGAGAAGTATGAAGCAGTGGTAAAGTTTGTGGCATAGCACACAATTTTTTGCAGATATTCTCTTTTAAATAATAAACTATTTAATACTGAAATCTACTTATCAAATCATTGAGCACAGCCCATTAAACCCACAGAGACTGGAAGTTTTACTTTAGTTACACAAAACACACAGAACAGGGGTATCCACAATACTTTATTTTTCAGACACGTATGGCAACATACATGAAAATTTGTTCTCCGTGCAGAAGAGGAATTCATTATGGTTGATAAAGGAATCCTGTACTTTTGTATTGTGAAGGAAAGCCTCCTTTATCTAGCAAAAAACATGCAAATCTTTCCTGAAGATTCTCTTTCCTTGTTGCTGCTGGATATCTTCTTGTGGACATTTCAGTTCTCTTCAAATAATAATTTTCATGTTTCTTTGATTCCTTATAAATATGTGGGATGTTAGAGATGCAAGGTGTGTAATGGAGCTAAAACAGATGCCCAAGTCTTTTAGAAGTATATGATACAACCCTAAAACCCTTAAATGTAACAAACTTTCATAAAATCTGAAAAAGGAAGAGATTCTTACAAATATTCATTTTTTCCCAATCTGCATTATCCGTATAGAGAACAGACTAGGAGCAGAAGAGGGAATTAGACAGGATATGAATATGAAGCATACTTACTCAGAATACAATCCTTAAGAAAAATACTCCAAAGAGGATCTGAAGAAGGCCCTGGGGATACTTGAAGATGAGATGGAAATGTTAAAGCAAGAAATAGAAACATGGACAACTCCCAAATGAGGTTAATGACCAGGTGCAGAAAGAACGTTAGGGTTGGGTTTTATGCCTGCCTGGACTATTACAATGCTGCCAACAGGGGCGGCTCCAGGCCCCAGCACGCCAAGCGCGTGCTTGGGGCAGCAAGCTGTGGGGGGCGCTCTGCCAGCGCCGCAAGGGCGGCAGGCAGGCTGCCTTCAGTGGCTTGCCTGCGGAGGGCCCACTGGTCCCACGGCTTTGGCCAAAGCCGTGCTTGGGGCGGCAAAATCCCTAGAACCGCCCCTGGCTGCCAACTCTTACAAATTTACAGTGAGCAAAGCAATTTTGTTTGCCCCAGATGCAGGAACTCAGTTCAGATCAAGTTGCAAAAATTATGCATATAATGTACTGCTTGATGGAGTGGAGCACCTTCAGCTTCTCCCGGAACCCCAAAATACCAGTTAATTACCTGAGTGTGCCCCACAGCTATATCTTAATTAAATTGTACATCCCCATAGTCCCATATCAATTCCATGCTTCCCCTGCCCCACTGCTATTAATTTTGTGCCTCCAGCCAAACAGAAATTCTCCCCCTCCACCACCCATGTGCAACTTGCTTCACTGCACACCTCTGCTCCGCCTACAGCTGAAGAGGTTCATCGTCCTTTCCCCAAGCCTGTGACAGAGGCAGCTCCAACAGCTCTTGACACCATCCCTCTAAGACTTGGGGAAGGGCAGATCTAGGGGGTTTTCTTCCATTAGTACACTAAAGTAGCACTAAACAGAGTGCACTGGCCAGATAAACTAGGTTTACAGCTGCTTTGCATCACCAGAGCAATACAAAGCAGCCCGTGCGTAATCATGAATCTTCCTATCTGGACAGCTCTCTGGGCTGACCAAGTTCCCACTTGGCCAGCTCCCAGGCTACTCGCCTGGTGGGGAAGTTGGTGGGCTCCTGGGAAACTGGCTAGGAGCCAGAGACACAGCATGACAATTTTAAACAATTCTGTTTCAGTTCTTCCAAAATAGAATTTTTCAAAAATGTTCATTCTGTGAAAAAATTCACTTTTTTTTGAATGATTTTTTTTTAAATATAAAATTTTCCATGGTATGGACATTCCAGTTCCCATATAGCTCTACCCTTGACACGTATTCCAGTCAGACTCTCTCACACCACAGGCTCATTTAACCAACAGAATCATTGCATACAAATTGGCTATAGAAGAAGTGGAATGACTGGTTGAGTTCACTCTGATATTTCAATGGTTATTGAACTGGTCCTGTCTAAAATCTATAAAACAATTAATTAGATACAACAGTTTTTAATGTCTTGGTATAATTACTAATCTCTTCCAATATAGGGCATCCATAACTTTTGAATTAATTTTAACTATACAGAAAGTTTGAAGAGTCGGTTATTCCAATATTATGATCCTTTGGGACACAGGAATAACAGACATAGATATTAAATTTCTTAAAAGGACCAGCTTTTAATTAATTTAAACTCAAACCTATTAAGAGATTTACTTGTAAATTCTCAGAAAATGTATTCAATAGTCATGTTTGAGAAGAATATGTTATATTTTTCTTATATTACAAAGAGCTTGAATCCACGCTCTAAATGCAAAATGGAACCTCAACCTTAACTAAGGTCACATTTGCACTGATAATCCTGTATCCATCTTTATCCATCCAATGAAAGTGTGTTCCAGCTATAAAAAAAAATAAATCTTACTTTGCATGAGGGGGAACATTGTTAAGTTGCTGCCAGGGGTGCTGGAACTAGGGGTTCTGGGGGGCATGGCAGTACCCTCTGGCTTGAAGTGGTTTCTATCATATACAGGGTTTACAGTTTTCTTCAATGGCTTTCAGTATCCCCATGCTACAAATTGTTCTAATGTTGCTGGTTACTGCATGATAAACCTGTCATCTGATTTACCTTTGTTCCCTTGGGTTTGTTGCATCAAATAGTGGGACTGTAATGGGGTCTACAAACCCTATAGGAGCACAGACAGAAGGGGAAGGAGATCTTCTCCTGTTTACAGGCTAGCAGCTTGAACACACAGCTGCCAGAGCTGCCAATCATGGAGGCAGGTACCCACAGCTGTAGCCAACAGAGGAAACAAGGCCTGCTATAAAGAAGAGAACAGACAAAGAAAAGGCGGCACAAGGGCCTAGGAGAGCAAACAGTCAACACCCCTGCACCAGGCTGCCTCCATGAACACAGCAAGAGGCTGAAACAGACTGCTAGACTTAATTAGAGATGAGGGTTCAAGAACTGTCCTGACTGTGGGCAAATTAAGGAGGGACAGTCAGACCACTCAAAAGACCATACCAGGAGCTGGTGACAGTGACAAATATATCCAATACCATTAGGGCTTTGTCTGAAAGTCTCATTTTGCATACTGCCTTATTTAATTTGTCCTTGATGGTTTAACCAAGGCAGAATGAGAATATATTGCACGGTCCACAAACAACATTCACCTTAATGGCTCCTTTACAACAACCACACAGAACACTATGAAAACATCAGAAGAAACAGAGACACCATAGAAAAATGAAAGGGAAATGCAAGCCAACAAGAAACTCTGCTTGTTACCAGTCACAGGCCTGGTCTACACTACGCGTTTAAACTGATTTTAGCAGCATTAAACTGATTCAACACTGTACCCGTCCACACAACGAGGCCCTTTATATCGATATAAAGGGCTCTTTAAATCGGTTTTTGTACTCCTCCCCAACGAGAGGAGTAGTGCTAAAATCGGTATTACCATATCGGATTAGGGTTAGTGTGGCCGCAAATCGACTGTATAGGCCTCCGGGCGGTATCCCACATTGTAGCATTGTGACCGCTCTGGACAGCAATCTCAACTCAGATTCACTGGCCAGGTATACAGGAAAAGCCCCGCGAACTTCTGAATTTCATTTCCTGTTTGGCCAGCGTGAAGCTCTGATCAGCACAGGTGACCATGCAGAGCTCATCAGCACAGGTAACAAAGCAGTCTCCTGAGAATCGAAAAAGAGCTCCAGCATGGACCGCACGGGAGGTACTGGATCTGATCACTATATGAGGAGAGGATTCTGTGCTAACAGAACTCTGTTCCAAAAGACGAAATGAAAAAACATTTGAAAAAATTTCCAAGGCTATGATGGAGAAATGCCACACCAGGGACTCAGTGCAGTTAAGGAAAGTTAAGGAGCTCAGACAAGGCTACCAGAAAACCAAAGAAGCAAACGGAAGGTCCAGGGCAGGGCCGAAAACATGCCGCTTCTACGCTGAGCTGCATGCAGTTCTAGGGGGGTCCGTCACCACTACCCCACCCCTGTCCCTGGACTCCGAGGTGGGGGTGGTAATCTCAGCCATGGCTGAGGATTCTGCAGATGGGGAAGATGAAGAGGAGGAAGAGGAGGATGAACTTGCAGAGAGCACACAGCACTCCATTCTCCCCAACAGCCAGGAGCTTTTTTTCACCCAGATGGAATTACCTTCCCAGCCCTCCCAAGCCACTAGCCCAGACAATGAAGCCATGGAAGCGACCTCTGGTGAGTGTACCTTTGTAAATATAAAACATGGTTTAAAAGCAAGCGTTTTTTAATGATTGATTTGCCATGAGGGCTTGGGATGCATTCGCAGCCAGTAAAGTTACTGGAAAAGTTTGTTAACATGTCTGGGGATGGAGCGGAAATCCTCCAGGGACATCTCCATGAAGCGCTCCTGGAGGTACTCCAAAAGCCTTTGCAGAAGGTTTCTGGGAAAGGCAGCCTTATTCTGTTCACCATGGTAGGACACTTTACCATGCCATGCATGTAGCAAGTAATCGGGTATCATTGCATGACAAAGCATAGCTGCATATGGTCCTGGTGATTGCTGGCATTCAAGAAACATCTGTTCTTTATCTTGCTGTGTTATCCTCAGGAGAGTGATATCGTTTGTGGTAAATTCAGGAATTTAAGTAAGGGGACAGAGATGGCCATTCCTACTAGGCTGTTTGCCTGTTGCTTAAAAGAAATCCTTCTTTGCACGTAGCCGAGCGGGGGGAGGGGGATAGCACTGAGCTTTTCCGCGTTTGGCTATCAGGGATCTTCCCTGCTACCAGCCACGCAGTGGGGGGCGGGGAAGGGAGGTGATCAGCAGTGATCTTCCATGATCTTCCATGATCCTCCATGATACCAGCCATGATATCAGCCATGCGACCTTGTAGTGAAATCACATGTGCTATGTAAGGTGAATAGTGTTGTTCACTGTGAAAGAGTATAACCATTGTTCCGTAAAATGTATCTTTTAAAATACTTCTCTCCCTTTTTTACCTCCCTCATGCAGCTGCACATTTTTCAAGTCTCCCTACTCCATCCCGAAGGCTATCTCAGATAAGGCGGAGGAAAAAGAAGACGCGAGACGAAACGTTCTCGGAAATCATGGAAGTGACTCACAATGAAAGAGCTCATCTGAATGAGTGGAAGAATGTGTTATCAAATTACAGGAAAGATGCCAGTGAACGTGAGGACAGGAGAGACCAACGTGAGGATCGGAGAGACGCTCAAGATGAGAGGAGGCGGCAGGAAGATCAGAGGTGTAGGCAGGAAGATTAGCGGTGGCGGGAGGCAACGCTGGGGCTGCTGCGTGATCAAACTGATATCCTCTGACGTCTGGTGGAGCTTCAGGAAGAGCAGCGGGGTCACAGAGTGCCACTGCAGCCCCTGTGTAACCACCCTCACCACTCACCATGTTCTACGTCTTCCTCACCCAGACATGTAAGAACGCGTGGAGGAAGGCTTCGTGTATCCACCCACTCCACCCCCGTGGATAGCCCAACCAAAAGGCTGTCATTACATTGAAATGTTTTTAGTAGCCTTTTCCTTCCTTCCTATCCTCCTCCCAAACCACTCCCGGGATATCTTTTCTTTCTCTCTTTTTATAATGACTTTTTAATAAAGTATACTTGATTTTTAAACGATAGTGACTTTATTTCCTTAGGCAAGCTGTAATCGAAGGGGCAGGGTGGGTTGCTTACAGGGAATGAGTCAATCAAGGGGGGCGGGGTTCATCAAGGGGAAACAAACACAACAGTTACACAGTATCCTGGCCCTGATGAAACTTGTTTTCAAAGCTTCTCTGATGCGCACCGCTTCCTGGTGTGCTCTTTTAATCACCCTGGTGTCTGGCTGCGTGTAATCAGCGGCCAGGTGATTTGCCTCAGCCTCCCATCCCGCCATAAAGGTCTCCTCCTTACTCTCATAGAGATTGTGGAGAACATAGCAAGCAGCAATAACAAAGGGGACATTGGTTTGGGTGAGGTCTGAGCAAGTCAGTAATGTGCGCCAGCGCGCCTTTAAATGGCCAAATGCACATTCTACCACCATCCTGCACTTCCTCAGCCTGTAGTTGAACAGCTCCTGACTACTGTCCAGGCTGTCTGTGTATGGTTTCATGAGCCATGGCATTAGGAAGTGGGCTGGGTCTCCAATGATAACTATAGGCATTTGAAAATCCCCAACAGTTATTTTCTGGTCTGGGAAGTAAATCCATTGCTGCAGCCACATAAACAGATTAGGTTTCCTGAAGACACAAGCGTCATGAACCGTTTCCGGCAATCTCACGTTGATGTTGGTGAAACATCCTTTGTGATCCACCAGTGCTTGCAGCACCATGGAAAAGTACCCCTTGCGGTTTGTGTACTGGCTGCCCTCGTGCTCCGGTGCCAAGATAGGGATATGGGTTCCATCTATTGCCCCACCACAGTTAGGAAATCCCTTTGCAGCAAAGCCATCCACTATGACCTGCACATTTCCCAGAGTCACTACCTTTGGTAGCAGCAGCTCAATGATTGCTTTGGCTACTTGCATCACAGCAGCCCCCGCAGTAGATTTACTCACTCCAAATTGATTCCTGACTGACCGGTAGCTGTCTGGTGTTGCAAGCTTTCAGAGGGCTATCGCCACTCGCTTCTCAACTGTGAGGGCTGCTCTCATCTTGGTATTCTGGCGTTTCAGGGCAGGGGAAAGCAAGTCACAAAGTTCCATGAAAGTGCCCTTACGCATGCGAAAGTTTCGCAGCCACTGCGAATCGTCCCAAATCTGCAAAACTATGCGGTCCCACCAGTCTGTGCTTGTTTCCCAGGCCCAAAATCGGCGTTCAATAGCTAGAACCTGCCCCATTACTAGCAGGATCTCCAGAGCGCAGGGGCCCGCGGTTTGAGAGAATTCTGTGTCCATGTCCTCATCACTATCGTCACTGCACTGCCGTAGCCGCCTCCTCTTCCTCACCTGGCTTTGCAGGTCCCGGTTCAGCATAGACTGCACGACAATGCTCAAGGTGTTTAGAACGTCCACGATTGCAGTACTGATCTGAGCAGGGTCCATGCTTGCTGTGCTATGACGTCTGCACAGTTCACCCAGGAAAAAAGCGCGAAGCAGTTGTCTGCTGCTTTCACGAAGGGAGGGGTGAGGCTGTACCCAGAACCACCCGCGACAATGATTTTTGCCCCATCAGGCACTGGGCTCTCAACCCAGAATTCCAAGGGGCGGGCGAGACTGCGGGAACTATGGGATAGCTACAGAATAGCTACCCACAGTGCAATGGTCCAGAAATTGACACTAGCCTCGGACCACGGATGCACACCACCGAATTAATGTGCCTAGTGTGGCCGCGCACACTCGACTTTATACAATCTGTTTTACAAAACCAGTTTATGTAAAATCGGAATAATCCCGCAGTGTAGACGTACCCACAGAGTGTACTGCTTTCAGAAAAACAGATTTGGGCACTGGGGAGTGTAAAAGCAATAATGAGCCGAATCACCTCATCCACAGTAAGCAAACTTAAAACTCAAAAGGTCATTACATTATATATAGGGACCAATAAGTGACGTAGGAGCCTAAGTCCCACTGATTTCCCATAAAATGTAGGCTTTCAAGTGCTTACGTAACTCTTGAAAGTGGACATAGGTGTATAGACATTGCTGGAGGCCTGGGCATAACTAAGATTATGATCCAGAGTAGACCTTTGCAGAATAGTAACACACGAGGTGTCAGCTAACCAAATAAGCACATTCCTGACCGGAGAGGATGGTACAAAAATACACAGATCTCTCAAGAGACCACATAAACACATTACTACAAGATGGTACAAGAACACACTGACCCCTCCTAAAGATAAAGATGGGATGACAGGATAATGGATGAGGAGGTTTTGTTCAAACTAGCAGGTACAAGGTGTAAGGGTGGTAACTAACAACATCTGGACTGTAATATGTAACTTGTTTGTATCAAAGTATAAATGGAGAAGTCATAGGAAGGGCATCTTTGTATTGGCATAGGGCAGAGATTCTCAACCAGGGGTACATGTACCCCTGGTGGTACGCAGAGGTCTTCCAGGGGTTACATCAACTCATCTAGATATTTGCCTCGTTTTACAACAGGCTACATAAAAAGCACTAGGGAATTCATTAAAAACTAAAATTTCATACAATGACTTGTTTATACTGCTCTATATACTATACATTGAAATGTATGTACAATATTTATATCCCTATTGATTTATTTTATAATTAGATAGTAAATATGAGAAAGTCAGCAATTTTTCAGTACTAGTGTGCTGTGACACTTGTATTTTTATGTCTGATTTTATAAACACATAGTTTTTAAGTGAGGTGAAACTTGGGGACACACAAGAGAAATCAGACTCCTGAAAGGGGTACAGTAGTCTGGAAAAGTTGAGAGCCACTGGTCTAGAGGACACCATCTTGTTATGCTGACTCAGCCTCTACCTTATCACAGGCATACATAGGTTAGCATCCCTATGAGCTGTTGGACAGAGCACTAGTATTTTGGTCTGCTGAATCAACACACTGCACTCTGCTAGTGCAGCCAACATCTGAGCTCCAAGAACAACAGTACTAGCAGCAGTAACAACTCTGCAGCATTAGCAACAGTCCACAGCTCTAACAAGAAGGTGTTTTGGAAATTTGTACACCTACTGCATTCCAGAGGCATTTTTAGTATGTATGCTAATCTAATAAAAACCATTTTCCATTAAAAGTCACTGCTGTTGCATAGCCCAAAAGGAAAAGTGAAAGAGAAAATGGGAAATAAAAGGAGAGATGAAGGGCTGCATCCTACTGCCATTGGAGTCGATACAAAACTCACACTGATTTAAAAAGGAGCAAATCAAGTCCTGGGAATTTGTAGTTTTGCATCAGGAGTGCCGCATAAATCTTGTTCTGATTATTTAATAGAAGTTTATCTGAAGGACCACTTAAAGACTGTGAGCTGAAATTGGTGCAATGTACACCTTCTTAAGCTCTCCTCAGCAAACAGGGCCTGATTCAAAGCTCAATGAAGTCACTGTGCAAACTCCCACTGGCTTCACTGCGGGTTGAATCAGTTAATTTGTTTAAACATTTACCAGGATGCTAGCCAATGTTCCGGTGACTTCTGTTCCAGTCTTGGGGTGGTGTACAGCACTAATGTGCTTTGTACCCATGGCCTTTCTCCTTCAGTTATAGAAGGTTTCTGGAGTGCGACCAAGTGAAAGCGATGACATTTCAGAATACACAGACAATTATGCAGATCCTGAGATTGCCTTTTGGTTTATTTCTGGCCTATGCACCAAGCATTCAAGTTATAACCTCCAGTATGAAAATGTGTCCAAATACAATAGCACCTTACTTTTATAATCCCAAATTACATCTCTGGAAGAGATCAGTTCTACCTTCTAATGCACCTACCTGAAGGTACACCTAAGGAATCAAATATCTGGCAGCATACCTTGATTTTGCTAATTAAATAATTGCACTCCCAGTCAAAATAGCTCAGCATAGCTGTGGGAGTACTTGAATAAAGAATATATTTCATGATTAATCATAAGCCTACATGACATATTGATACTCATTTTTATATAAATGATCCACCCAGAACTGACCCCTTCAAAACCTTAAATATGTCACAGCCAGGTCATGGGCAGCCAGACCTAGTAGTCAGAGCCGGAGTCCGCAGTCATAAGACAGAAGCCTTCTAGACCAGCATGTTCTAGACCAGAATTTCTGGTTTGTGGGAAATTTAAACAAACAACTGGGTTCATTACAATTCAGAACAAAATTAATTTTCAAAAAGGCAAAACTTCCAGCAAACCATAAATCCCACGTTCTGGTCAGCTCTACACTAATCAAACTGTTTTCTACAGTTTTGCTCAACAGTCCATCCCCTTTGCTGAGTGCCTATTTGCTTTATGTCCTATACTCCGCTTCAGTCCATTGTCTTTCCCTCTAGCTATGCCTTCCTGATCTAAAGTCAGTAAAAGAATTTAAACAAAACAAAAGCAAAACTCAGGGTACTACCATGATTTCTGTAGCCATCGTATTGTTCACTCTGCCTATTTGTTCTATCCTTTTCCTCCCACCCTGTGTCTGTCCTGTCTATTTAAATTCTAAGCTTCTCAGAGCAGGGACTGTCTCTTATTCTGTTTGTACAGTAACTAGTGCTTTGTGGCCCTGTTTTCGGCTAGCCCCTAGGCACTACTGTAATAACTATGATACATAAATAAATGAGTATTAACCCCAAAACCTTTCTCTGTTATCAATAACTGTTTACTAGTTATTAATCATCAGCCATGATACTGAACTTATTTACTGGTAAGTCAGTATGTGATGAACATCTAATGAGCTAGGGACTTGACCCTTTGTACCCCAACTTGTAGAGCTACTATGTTCTGTGTGTATGCTTGTTGCAGCAGTGAACAGAGAAAACATCCTTATGTTCAGGAATGCAGCATTTCATGTGTAGAATTGCTTGCTTGCTTTTTTTTTATTCTTGGATGTGACTATTTGTCCATTATTGAAAGGTGTTAGGAAACTAGTCTGTGTTTTGAGAACAGAACAGTCACTGATACAGCACATACATCCTTCCACGGGTCTCATAATTCTTTTTTAAACGTGGCTATGCATTTTCGCTCTCCTGGTGTAAAGTCCTCTGTTGCAGCTACAAATGCCCCTCCCTTTACCTCACCTAAAGGGATGCGGGGTGAGAGGGATTGCAGAGAGGTACAGGCAGGGGACATGACTGTGGTCCTCTCCACTGAGCCTCCATTAGCCTAGGTACCCTAAGGACAGTTACATAAGTTAGAGCAGTCCCTAGGCTACTCCATCTTATGTCAGTGCTGAGGTCAGGAAACCATTACCAGCTCCCAAATGCCCCACTCCCCTGAGCCAACCAGACATAAAACAACAGAAGAGATTCTCAACACCTCTGTGTGATTTAAATGCTAGAACAAAGTGCCTTGCATGTAAAGACAGTTTGAAGTTACTGTGGATTATGTGGAAGAGCATGTAGGGGGTAGTAGGATAGGTCACAGGGGACAGTCCCATAACACACAAATGAACAGGGAAAGAAGAGTATTTGTGTTGCATTTTTTCATTCCTAGTTTAAGAAAAGCACACATTTTTTTCTGATGTGGAATATGGCCAACACAGAACACTGCAGGGAGTGTCTCAGAGATAATGCTAACATCTGTACAATCAGAGATGAGAAGAGAGAAAGATGAAACCTTTTTCATTGACATTAAGAAGAAAACAGAGTTTTCTTCTGCTTCCCTAAAAAGTTCCATGATACATCCCTGTCTTACCACTATTGCAACAGTGACAGCTGCTGAGTAAGAGTCAAAATATTTCCAAGTGACATATAGCAATCTAATTTTGAACTTTAGGTTTTTACTCCTTTGCTGTGATGTATACATTTCTGTTTCTCTATACAAACACTGCAAGACTGCCTTGGGAGGGAAAAAAACAATTTTTGCTTTTTCATAAAGTCAGATTTTGCCATTTTTGTTTTGCCTGCATCTTTTATTTGCAGCGTTCACATAGGACCAGCTCTGATTCACTTAGATTTCTTTAGATTAATTCAATATGAATACAAATTTGGGGCCCTTAAAATTAGTTTATTCTTTTCAGTCAGATACTAATAAAGGTCCAGATACTGCTCCCTGTAATTTCAGCAGGATCATGTGTGTATGCTCTGTA
The DNA here is from genome assembly GCF_003597395.2 of Chelonoidis abingdonii. Taxonomy (NCBI): domain Eukaryota; kingdom Metazoa; phylum Chordata; order Testudines; family Testudinidae; genus Chelonoidis; species Chelonoidis abingdonii. The sequence goes on from NC_133770.1 coordinate 124,667,922, forward strand.
TATGGATATAAAGTGTAAATTTGGGGGAAATTATTTAATTGAATGATGATTTTGTACCAGTCTTTAATTTATACATATTTCTCTTAATTTCAGAAATCTTTGATTTTACATATTAATACTTGGTTTTGTTATGAATGTGTCACAAAACTACAATATGCAGAAGAGAGACTGTTTTGACTCTTCAGATTTAATTGTATAAATAGAACCATTTTGAGAAGTAAATGTAACAAGGATAGTTTCTGTAGTTAGTAATACTGGAATTCTTTTTTATTTTTAGTCACAGATTTCTTATTCTTTGGATAAGAAAAAAAAAAGCCTACAGCAAGAACCATACTCTGGCATCACGGAAGAATTCCTGGATCAGGGCCAGATTCAGCAAGTCCTTACTCTTGTTAGTAAAAATACTGATTTCAATGGTACTATTCACATGAGTAAGGGCCACTTGCTTAGGTCCCAATTCAGGAAAGCACTTGAATAGATCCTTAACTATAAATATGGCCCTACCAAATTCACGGCCGTGAAAAACACATTACAGACAGTTACATCTGGTCTCCCTTGTGAAATCTGATCTTTTGTGTACTTTTATCCTATACTATACAGATTTCACGGAGGAGACCAGCATTTCTCAAACTGGGGCTCGCAACCCAAAAGGGGGTTGTAGGGACATCATAAAATGTTTGTGGGGGCGGGGGGAGGGCGTCACAGTATTGCCACCTTTACTTCTGCACTGCCTTCAGATCTGGCTGGAAAGCAGCAGCTGCTGGCTGGGCAACAAGCTTTGAAGACAGTCCCCCACCAGCAGCAGCATAGAAGTCAGGGTGGCAATACCATACCATGCCACCCTCACCTCTGTGCTGCTGCCTTCAGAGCTGGGCAGCCAGATAGTGGTAGCTGCTGGCTGAGGGCCCTGCTCTGAAGGCAACAGCACAGAAATAAGGGTGGAAATACCATAGCATGCCATCCTTACTTCTGCGCTCACAGAAGCTCTGGCTACCCAGCTCTGAAGGCTCTGAAGTCAGTGCCACCAGCAGCAGCAGTGCAGAATACCGCAACCCTCCCACAACCCCGTTTTGGTTCAGGACTCCTACAGTTACAAAACCATGAAATTTCAGATTTAAATATCTGAACTGTGAATAGGGGAATTGTTATTCAACTTCTGTGCTAGTCATGGATTGTCCATAACGAATACCATGTTCAAACACCAGGTTGCTTATAAATGTACTTGGTACCAGAACACCTTGGGCCGAAGATTGATGATCGACTTTACAGTCATCTTGTAAGATCTAAGGCTATATGTTCTATACACTCTGGTGAAGAGAGGGGCAGAGCTGGTAACTGATGACCACTTGGTGGTGTGTTGGATCTGATGCACGAGATGCTGACTGGATAGACACAGAAGGCTCAAATGATCAGTGCATGTTGCCTAGGAATGCCTCATGGAGGACCCTGTGCAGAAAGACTTCAACTTCCACCTCTGGAAGAACTTCTCTTGCATTCTGGGTGAGGTCTTGGACATTGATTCTGAATGAACCATGTTCAGGGCCTCAATTGTTGAGGCAGCCACGAAAAGCTGTGGCCTGAAGGTAGTTGGTATCTGTCATGGTGGCAGATAGGATCCACAGGTGGACTCCAGTAGTGAGGGAAGCTGTCAAGTCAAAGAAGGAAGCCTTCCGAGCAATGCTTGCAAAGTGGACTCCTGATACAGTTGAGAGGTACCAGCTATAGCTGTGGCGGTTGTTGAAGCCCAGGCGTGGAAGGAGTTTGGAGATACCATGAAGAATGACTTCCAGATGGCCGCAAGGGTGTTCTGGCAAACCATTTGTCACCTTAGGAGGGGTCGGCAGTATGTTGCCAGGCTGTACTCAGCAAGGGTGGTGAAATGCTGACCTTGGCTGAGAAAATCATAGAGAGGTGGAAGGAGCACTTTGAGGAACTCCTCAACTCAATGTACCCCCTCCCCCCATCCTTCCAGGAGGCAGCACTGGAAACCTCCAGTGAGATCGGATCTATTTCTGATGCTGAGGTTGATACAGCAGTAAAATGCCTTCATAGTGGTAATGCAGCAGGGGTGGACGAGATTTGCCCGGAGATGTTGAAAGCACTGGACAATGTTGGGGTGTTGTGGTTAATGCACCTCTTCAATGTTGTATGGAAGACAGGTGTAGTACCTCTGGACTGGTAAACCAAGGTGGTGGTCCCAATCTTTAAAAAAGGAGACCAGAGAGTGTGTTCCAACTGTAGGGGGGGGGTCACACTCCTCAGCCTCCCCAGCAAAGCCTATCCCAGCGTACTGGAGAAGAGGTTACATCCGTTAGTTGAACTTCAGATTTAGGAGGAACAATGAGGATTCCTTCCTGGCCATGGAACAACGAACCATCTCTTTGTTCTCTCACAGATACTCGAGGGCTTGTGAGCACTTGCTAATCTGGTCTACCTTTACTTTGTAGACCTGGAGAAGTCATATGACCACGTTCCCCAAGATGTGTTGGGGAAGTGCTATGGGATTATGAGGTGCTGGTACCACTTTTTCATGCTATCTGGTCCCTCTGTTCTCAGAGTGAGAGTTGCATTCGCATTCTTGGCATTAAGTTGAGTTCGTTCAAGTTGGGTGTTGGACTCCGCCAAGGACGCGCCTTGTCCCCACTCCTGTTCATAGTTTTCATGGACAGGATATCAAGCTGCAGCCGAGCTGTGGAGTGCATCTGGCATGGGGACTCGGAAGTGACATCTCTGCAATTTGCAGATGATGTTGTCCTTGCTTCTTCACATTGTGATCTCTGATGCACACTCGAATGTTTCACTGCAGAGTGTGAACTGGCTGGGATGAGAATTGGTACCTCCGGTTCAGAGGTCATGGTCCTCGCCCAGAAGAAAGCGGACTGCTCTCTCCTGGTGAGGGGAGAGCAGCTGCCCTTGGTGGACAAGTTCAAGTATCTAGCGATCTTGTTCATGAGTGATGGCAAGCGGGAGTGTGAGATCGATCAGTGGATTGGTACAGTGGTGCAAGTGATGCGGGCACTGTACTGATACGTGGCGGTCAAGTGGGAGCTGAGTTCTTGAACGAAGCTCTTGGTTTACAAGTCACACTACGTTTCCATCCTCACCTATGGTCATGAAATTTGGGTAATGACTGAAAGGGCAAGATTGTGAGTACAAGTGGCGGAAATGAGGTTTCTCACAGGGTGGCTGGGCTTACTCTTTGAGACAATGTGAGGAGCTTGGCTATCAGGAGAGTGTCGGAGTACAACTGTTACTCCTCCAGATCAAGAGGTGCCAGCTGAGGTGATTTGGGCATCTGATAAGGATGCCTTTGGGGAGGCTTCCTTTGGAACTATACTGGCCACGTTCCACTGGGAGGAGGTCCCGAGGCCAACCCAGGACACACTGGAGAAATTATATCTCCTGACTGTCCTGGGAACAATGAGGAATCCCCTAGGAGGAACTGGAACCTGTTGCAGAGGACAAGGAGGTCTGGTCCTCCCTACGCTCCATGCTGCCGAGGCAACCCTCACCAGGAAAAGCGGCATAAGAAATATCTGAAATCATTAAATGACTGTGAAATTGACCAAAATGGACCATGAATTTGGTAGGGCCCTAACTATAAACCCATGCTTAAGTCCCATTGAAATCAAGTGCTTACATGTTTTCCTGAATAGGGATGGATTTAAACATGTGCTGAAGAGCTTCCTTGAACTGAGGCCTTATAGGTTTACAGGGGTGGCCCGCAGGATAGCAATTCGAGTTTTCAGATGTATGTTTATTGAAAGGCAATCAATTCTTTCCCCAAATATGCAGTTAAACATCTTTACTTACACAACAGAACACTTTTGCTGCCATTTGCTCATCAAACTGGCCAAGGATTATCCGAACATCATTACCCTGTGGACAAAACAACGTACATTTAAGTTTAATGCAGTCACAGGCCTTAAATAAACTATATTCAAAGTCACTTCTTCTTCTAAAGGCCCAATTTTGCCACACTTACTCAGACTGAGGAATATTGTACTTTTTGAGCAGGCCCTTTGAAATCACTGTGAGAACTTGCAGAGTAAGGTAGAACATAACAGGTAAGATCCTCAGCTGCTGGTAAAAGCCATTTTGGAGTTATGCTAATTTACACCTGCTGAAAATCTGGCTCATTATGAATAAAGGTGGCAGAACTGCAATTTTCAAACAAATAATTGAGAAATAACAATATTGAGAAGAGAATAGTAATACTTATTTTGTGTAGCTACATCTTACTATTCAATAATACTAAGAAACAACAAAGATCAAAAGGATATTTGATTTGATTTGCCTTCATTTTGCACTTAAAAAGCAATTGCAAATATCTATGGATATATATTTTACAGTACACTGTCAATGATTTCACCTTATCAGTCAACATAGACAATGGACACATGTAAATGAGATAAAACACATTCACCAGCTTTGATAGTGCCTGAAGATTTTATTTATATCACTACTCTTTCCATAGACAGTAGAATACATCAGTGTCTGGGGGGAAAAAACTGCTTTGAGAATCCACAACTGAAGTCAATAGTCAATGGAGGTCATTTTGCCTTCATGCCCAGAATATGTTAATGAAATTTTCAGATGACTTCAGAAACTGGAACTAACTTTCTGTTAATGGGTGAAAAAAATAGTACAGACAAACATTAAACATAGAGCAGTCCATTACAACTCTCTGTAACTTAATACTTAATTTCACACAACAGATGGATGATCAGACAGGGTTTGAACAAGGTATTTTTTTTTATGGGTAGTATAAAATAGTTTATTAGCTTGCGAGTGCCACTTCTTTTTGCAAAGCAAAATATCAAGCTATTCAATTTGAGTTTAAACGGTGGAAAGCATTTCAGTTATAATTATTTAGTTTTATTATAGATTTTCAGTTTAGATAACTTCAAAACTTTTTTTTCTTGTATAGCAAATAATATATCTCAACAAGAGGTACAGTCTGGAAAGAACTATTTTGCTCTTAAAATTATCTGAAACTAAATAGTTTTTAGTATTTGCAAGTTTTGCAGTACATGATTTTCTTTGGATGTTCTTAACCTGTGCAGTTTCACTAAGCTTATTTATTTTGTTTACTTAATCGCATTGTAATAAAATACTCTGTCTGAAACAGATACATTTAAAATCTAAATCCAATTAGCTCACATAAAGCCAAGAAAAATAAGTTATTTTTATTAAAAGGGGTCTCATTCATATGAGTCCAAAAATGTTTGTTAAAGCAACAGGGAAAAAATATATGACAATGAAACAACTCAACCAAGTTCTGTACTTTAAAAAATTATAAAACTATCCTGATTGTTTTGAGACCCTTAACTGAATTGTCAGACTTCTGTGCACATAAAATCTCAACTTAAATATTGCATTATCTAAAAACTAAACTGAACTAAAATAAAATCAATAACAAAATTTGCTGAAAACAAAAAATGAAACCAACAAAATCTGTTAAAGTTGAAATTTTAAACTCATAAAAATACAGTAATTACATTATCGTTCCTATAGCAACAAGAACAATTTTTTTTAAATAGAAAATGTGTTTTCTTGTTGTTATATAAAACAGAAAGTATTTGAGTTACTATCTTTTTTTATTTTTATATCACCTTTGGACTGAGAACAATCATAGGAAATTTCAGCCCAAAATATTAAGTTATTAGTCACTGAGAAGACAGGTTTGAGAATCTTATTCTTTACTATAGTGACTCTATAATTATTCTATTGCAAAATATTATGCAAATTGCAAAGCATATTATGTTCTCTTCAGTAATACCCTTGTCCTTCTTAAACATCCCCATTGCCTACAGGGGTTCTCATTATACTGATATCACCGTGTAATTAGTTTGGCAAACAACATATAGCCTGAAATCTTTCTACTTTGAACACAAATGTGTGTTCTATGTTTGCTGGTTTTGCAAGGAAAGAAACAGACAAACATTCAAGAAATTCTTTTATTAAATGTTTACGAAAGGAGGCCAGATTGTCAAAATAGCTCAGCACCCAACCAACCGCTGTAATTTAGGCACCTTAAAAAAGTGACATAATTTTTCAAAAGAGTACTGCTCCCATTTATGAATCCAGTGTGGTGACCAGAGGTGAGCCCAGCTGTCTCTTCTCCTGACTCCCTCCAGAGTTAGGGAAGCTCTTGTTTCATGCTGTGCTCTGAGAGGGTTGGGGAATAAGCTACTGGGGCTATGTGTAACCTCTGGGGGATGGTTGTGGGGTTATGTTCTCTCATTTTCTACCCCTCCCTTGCACAACTGTTGTGGGAGCTTTGGTTCCATGTGGTTGCATAGGAATTTAAAGCAGAAGAGGCTTTATGAGGAAGGTGTTGTTACCATAAGAGACAGCAAAGAAGAAGGCACAAAAACACTTGCAGGAGAAGTGGAGAAATGGATGACACCACCAGCAAACCAGAATCAGGGAGAAAAGCTACTGAACATACAAGAGTAGATAAATAGAGAGGGGCAGGGCTAGGGAAGATGTCTAAGGACAGGAAGCATGAATTTAAGTTCGGAGCACTCACAGCTGCCAAGTCAATTAGAGTTGTGCTTTGAAAATACTGAAGTGCTTTAAAATACTAAGTACTCTGAAAAATCAGGTCAAAAGTGGGCACCTAACATTAGTAGACAATTTTGGTGTTAATCTTTCTGTGCCTCAGTTCCCCAGTTGTAAAGGGAGGATAATAATACCATCTGTTCTCACAAGGGCATTGTGCATTAGTGTTTCTCTCTCATTAGTGTTTGGAAAGTACTCAGATGCCATGATGACAGCATCACAGAAATGTCCAGGAGGAAATTAATAATTTTGTATTCAGTGCAGGTTTGAATGGTAATTAATAAGATCTAAGGACACACATCGAATGAAGAAGATAAAAAGAAATATTGAATAATTGCCTATTCATAAATGAGTCGGGAATCCTGTGGGGAAAAATAGGATGTGATCATGTCATTAAGGATGGTATCATAATGCATAAACACAAGGAGGTTGAATTAAAATTGCATGGGTAACCTTATTTCCAGCGTTTCCTAACTTTGAAGGACTTAGCTTTGCAACCTGAACATTTAATGTAGGATTTTTGGATGTAATATAAATAGAGGAAAAAAAGAGGAGAGAAAAAGAGACAGACATATCTTTTGGTACTGTGCAGCCAATTCACACTGCACTGCCTCCATAATCTTGCTGTAAAATAAGAACACAAGAACATAAGAACGGCCATACTGGGTCAGATTAAAGGTCCATCTAGCCCAGTATCCTGTCTTAGCTCAGTGGCCAATGCCAGGTGCTTCAGAGGGAATGAACAGAACAGCTAATCATCAAATGATCCACCCCTTGTTGCCCAGTCTCAGCTTCTAGCAAGCAGAAGCTAGGCACACCATTCCTGTCCATCCTGGCTAATAGCCATTGATGGACCTATCCTCCATGAATGTATCTAGTTCTTCTAGTTCTTATAACAATCTGAAGAAGGATCACCCCAGAGAAAGAATCACCATCCAGCAGGATAGACACAATGCAGGGATCTTATGTCATACACTCTGCCTGTTGCTGGTGCAGCAGGGAAAAAGGAGCATAGCTGGAGAAAAGGGGATGTGGCATTTTTGTTTCCCCATGGCCATTACGGCCTCCATCAGAGACAGTGGAGTGCAAATGTGAGCTGTAAACCTCTGCCTTGCACTCTGCTATTCTGACATAGCCAAAGATTTGGCCCAAGATTAATTATCTCCCAGTGCTCAAAGGCAATTACTGCATGTAAAAAATACTGATGAAATAAAAAGAATATAATACCCATATAATGTTTATATGACTGATTTTCTAGTAAGGCAATCTTAACATTTGTCTTGGGTTCTAGCTTTAAGGATAATCTCCTTAATCTTCCCTTTACTCCCCACTGCTCTCACAGCCCCTCCGTTTGGACTCAAAGATTAAGACAAAACTAACTTTAGAGCCAGAAAAGTCTGCTTTAAATCAACCAGAGGAATCATCAGTGTGTGACACAAGGCATTTGATCCCTGAAAAGGATAAACATAACATACTAATTTAACAGCACTCCCAATTCCTGTCAGCTGAAGAAATGGGTGACTGGGCTTACAAATTAGAACAATACATATCTCTATTATTCAGGAACCAGGCTCACCCAGAATCCCATATTTTTTAATGCTTTCAACCTTAATTATTTATAAATCTCCAGAGAAAATGCAACTTTCATGAGTAAACTGGCGGTTGCCCAGCTTTGCTAACTTGCTTTATATTACTGTTACCCCAGCAACATAGCTTGTGAATCATTTATTAACCATTGTCAGAAACACATTTTCAAATCAAGCCAAGGCAATCACTTTTCTTTTCATTTACTAAGGCAGTTCACTGAAATATCAAATCAAGAGATGGGAAAATCCCCATGTCACAAGTGCTAAAGAAAACAGAGGACCAAATTCAGCAGTGATGTCAAAAGTAGTGTAAGATACTTGAGAGTAAAGTCAAGTTCATCACTTTGGTGTTCCCTGGGAACTGCCATTCTCTCTATCTTTATCCCTTCCCTACCTACATGGGACAAGTAGGTCCCCCACCCACATTCTGCATTCATGCTCTTCCACTTTAATGCCCTTATTGTGACCTGCTGCTGGCTGACCTTGCTTGGGTAAGTCACTTCACCTCTCTGTGTTTCACTTGTTAGACTGAGCTAAAAAGCAGCCTACTTGACTGAAAAGGGCAATAGTGAGGCCTATGCAAGGAAATCATATTGCCAACAGTGGTTGATAGCTAGTAGTTTCCTCATCTGAAATATGGGGACAATGATACTGACCTCCTTTGTAAAGCATTTTGAGATGTCTAGATGAAAAATGCTGTATAAGAGGTAGGTTATTATTTTTGTTATAGGCAGGGCTGGTAGTAATGCTTCTTAAACCACATTTTAGGGCCTATTTTCAGTTGCTTATAACTTTGCCAGACTTTAATCATTTGGTCCAGGTGTCTATGTTAGGTATTATTAATATTGTTGTTGTTGTTTTGGAAAGTGGGGGAAGGAGGAGGGAATTTCAGCCAAAACTATTGAGATGTTTCTGAGGAAAAGGGTAGGGAAAACCTGCAGTCAGGTTTGGCCATTGAGGGGCCCTCAACAACTGCAGCTTTGATTCCTGCTATCTTGGAGATGGTAGACAGTCTGTTTCCTATAGCTGAGTATTTTTAAACTCAGCCAAAACAAAGGCTCATGGATAGTAATATCTGCTAGTAGGAAAAAGTATTAGGCTGGAACCCATGGGTTCACATCTAAGGATAAAGATACTAATCACCTGGAATAACCAGTGTGCAAAGTTTATTCTCTGGCACTAGTGGTCTCTCAGGGAGATGATACAAAATGGTGTCACTCCCCATGGGATCTAGAACAACTCTTGCTGATTTCCATCAGGCAGGAATATTCCATCTCCATGTGAGAACAGCTCACTGGTTACACTGAGCTAAAAAGCAGCCTACTTGACAGGACAGCCTTCACATACTTTCATATCCTGATCTGTGGTCTAACTGAATACATCCCTGGTTTGTGTAGGGAGAGACATCTATCAAATAACATTATGTTCTGCACTCTCTCTCACCAAAGATTTGCACCAAATGTCTGGCTTTGCTAACTATTTTTCTCAGAGGTCAGATCATCTGTGTCTGGATTTAAACTCTGGTCCTCAGTAAAGTGTGCATATTGTTGCTGTCCTAGGAACTTTGTGTAAACAAAGAATGATTTATTTTCATCCCCATACAAGAGAGGGAGTCACTGGAGTCCTGATAGGCCTCAGAACTGCAAGACTTTCCTGCCAGAGGACTCCTTCAACTGGGTGACACATGTTATCAGGCTACATGTGAAAGTTCTGTGAGTTTGCTTTTAGATATACCACCATCAGCTGACACTAGGAACACCTAAGACATTGTGGTAATAATAATGGTAGGGCCCAGATATTCCTGAATGCGACAGATGACAGATTTCTTCACAAAATAGTCACTGAACCAACAAGAGGTAATGTAATTTTAGATTTAGTACTGGTAAGTATTGAGGACCTCATGGAAGAAATGGTTGTAGAGGATAACCTTGATTTGAATTAATGGAAGGATAAACAAAACAAGTCCTGCAGCTAGGAGTCTTGATTTCAAAAGGGCAAACTTTAAAAAAGTTAAGGAAATCAGTTAGGGAATTTGACTGAACTAAAGAACTTCAGGATTTGAATGTGGAGGAAGATTGCAATTACTTTAAATTAAAATTGCAGAAATTATCTGAATCCTGACTCCTAAGCAAGTGGAAAAAATTCTTAGGGAAGGGTTTGTGACGTTGCACCCCATAATGCTTTATGGAAATACGCTTATGAATGTAAATATGACATAACTGGAATATGTTTTATGCTAGATATTCCATGTAACATATTCGTGCAAAGGTCATGTTCTTCTGCATGTATTCATCCTATTTGTACAAATGTATCATTCTTGTACCTGAAACTAGGAATATAAAATAGAACTCTGAGGTCCTATTGTAGTTATGCAAAGTGTGGGCCATTAATGGTGGCTTGGAATCTTGATGGTCCCCATTAACCAGGATAATATCATCCCTGAAATTATCTAATTCTTTTTTTAACCCAATTATACTTTTGACCTTCACAACATCCCTGGCAACGAGTTCCACAGGTTGACTGTATGTTGTGTGAAGAAGTAATTACTTCTGTTTGTTTTAAACCTTCTCCCTATTAATTTCATTGGGTGACTCCTGTTTCTTGTGCTCTGTGAAGTGATAGAGAACACTTTCCTACTCACTTTCTCCACACCATTCATGATTTTACAGACCTCTATCATATCACCCTTTTGTCGCCTTTTTTCTATACCGAACAGTCCCAGCCTTTTTAATCTCTCCTCATATGGAAGCTGTTCCATAAGCCTTATAATTTTTTCCCTTCTCTGTCTCTTTTCTAATTTTACTACACCACTACCTCGATATAACGTGACCTGATATAACACAAATTTAGATATAACACGGTAAAGCAGTGCTCTGGGGGGTGGGGCCGTGCACTCCAGTGGATCAAAGCAAGTTCGATATAACGTGGTTTCACCTATAACACGGTAAGATTTTTTGGCTCCCATGGACAGCGGTATATCAGGGTAGAGGTGTATAACTTTTCTGAGATAGGGCAACCACAACTACACAGAGTATTCAAGGTGTGGGTGTACTATGGCTTTATACAGTATTATAATTTTTTTGGCCTTTTATCTATCCCTTTCCTAATAGTTTCTAACATTCTGTTAGCTTTTTTGAATGCTTCTACACACTGAGTAGATGTTTTCGGAGAACCATCAAAAGTGATCGCAATACCTTTCTTGAGTGGTACCAGCTAATTTAGATGCCATCATTTTGTATATGCAGAGTTGGGATTATGTTTTCCAAGGTGCATTACTTTGCATTTATCAACATTGAATTTCACCTGCCATTTTGTTGCCCAGTCACTCAGGTTTGAGAGATCCTTTTGCAGCTTTTTACAGTCTGCCTGGGACTTAACTATATTGAGTAGTTTTGTATCATCTGCAAATGTTGCCACCTCACTGTTTACCCCTTTTTCCAGATCCTTTATGAATATGTTAAATAGGACTGAATCCAGTACAGATCCCTGGGGGACACCACTATTTACCCAGAGGTGAAAGTAAGCTGGTCTGGTCCGGTCCGGTGTACCAGTAAGAAAGAAAGATGACCATACTAGCAGGGGTGCTGATGGGGGAAATGGGGGAGCTGCTCTGGGGCCTGGTGATTTAAAAGGGCCTGCTGCTCCCGGCAGTGGCTGCAGCTACTCTGGGCCTTTGGCGGTGATTTAAAGGGCCCAGGGCTCCCTGCCACTGCCACCACTACTCCAGGGCTCTGGCAGTGATTTAAAGGGCCCAGGGCTCCAGCAGTGATTCAAAGGGCCCGGCTGCCCTTTAAAGTGGCACAGGCTGGGCAACATTAAAGGACTGGCTGGGGGAGTCTGGCACTAGCCATGCCCCTTCTGCCTAAGGCCTCACCCCTTCCGGGGGTCCAGAACTGCCCCCCCACCTTGCCGAGGACCCCAGCTGCCCTGCGTACTAGTAAGTCATTTAAGTTACTTTCACCTCTGTATTTATCTCTCTCTATTCTGCAAACTGATCATTTATTCCTACCCTTTGTTTCCTATCTTTTATCCAGTTACTGATGCATGAGAAGACCTTCCTCTTATTCCATGACTGCTTACTTTGCTTAAGAGCCTATGGCAAGGGACTTCACTAAAGGCTTTCTGAAAGTCCCAAATACATTATATCCACTGGATCATCCTTGTTCACATGATTGTTGCAGGGGCACCATTTAAGGAGGGTAAGAAGAGGCTCTTACCCTCTTCCCGAGTTTCATACCAGAGATCCGCTCACAGCACATGCCCTAGCCCCAGACAGAGCTCTTAACTGCAACATAGCTTGAGTGTGATATGTGATGAGTTCTGAACTGCTCCCAGCTTCCCCCCCCTCGGGCAGGGAGTTTGTTTATAAAAGGAGGCAGAGTGATTAAGATAACAAAAGGCTTGTCATTAAATTAAACTAAGGATTGTTAGATGATCCTGAAAGCATTGCCAGGCACTCCAGTGAACAGATAGGAAACAAAAGGTAGGAATAAATCGTCAGTTTTCAGAATGGAGAGAGATAAATAGTGGTGTCCCCCAGGGGTCTGTATTGGGACTAGTGCTGTTCAGCATATTCAGAAATGATCTGGAAAGAGGGATAAAGAGTGAGGTGGCAAAATTTGCAGATAATACAAAACTACTCAAGATAGTTACATCCAAAGCTGACTGCAAAGAGTTACAGAAGGCTCTCACAGAACTGTGTGACTGGGCAACAAAATGGCAGATTAAATTCAATGTTGATAAATGCAAAGAAATGCACATGGCAAAATACAATCCCAACTATACATATAAAATGATGGGATCTAAATCAGCTGCTATCTGTCAAGAAAGAGATCTTGGAGTCATTGTGGATAGTTTTCTGAAAACAGTGGCAATATATATATACATATAGCCTCTATATGATTCCATGGTACACAAACATATTGAATAATGAGTGCAGATCTGGTTAACCCCATCTCAAAAAAGATACAGTGGATTTGGGAAAGGTACAGAGAAGAGCAACAGAAATGATTAGGGATATGGAACAGCTTCTGTATGGGGAGAGAGTAAAAAGACTGACTTTTCAGCTTGGAAAAGAGATGACTAAGTGAAGGAATATGGTAGAGATCTAAAAAATAATGAATGGTGTGGAAAAATTGAATAAGGAAATGTTATTTACTCCTTCACATAACACAAGAACTAGGGGACACCCAATGAAATTAATAGGCTGCAAGTATATTTAAAACAAACAACAGTATTTTTTCACAGTCAACCTGTGGAACTCTTTGCCAGGGGATGTTGTGAAGGCCAAAACTATAACATGGTTCAAAAAAGAACTAGATAAGTTCATGGAAGATAGGTCCATCAATGGACAGGGATGGAACATCATGTTCTGTGAATCCTTAGTCCACTGTCTGCCAGACACTGGGACTGGGCGATAGAGGATGGATCACCTGGTGATTGTCTGTTCTGTTCATTTCCTTTGAAGCATCTGCTATTGGCCACTGTTGGAAGACAGGATAGTGGACTAGATGGACCATCGGTCTTACCCAGTATTGCCATTCTGATGTTCTTCTTATATTTTCCCAGATGTATCTGTCCCCCACTGAAATCCACTAGACCCACTGCACCTCCCAGAGCTGAGACAGAACCCAGGAGTCCTGATGGTGTCTCTCTCTCTCTCTCTGCAGAGTTAGTAGCAAAGTAAGAATATACATTCAAATTTGAAACTTAACCAGTGTCCCTTAAGTGACTTGCCACAAGATATCAGAACACATTATTATTAGAGCTGAGTGGGTCTAATATTTATTTAATTTTCTTTCTTTTATATAAGAATTGGATACAGTGTTCCTGTCAGCTAATTACTAACTTATGAGCCAAAAAACTAGAGTTTTCAAGTGCTTAAGTAGCTCTGGAATCACAACTAAGGCTGCCCTCTTTACCAAACTTTGAAATAGTGCCCCTGGTTTGTTGACTCCCTCAAAAAATTCTAATAGATTGGTGAGGAATGGTTTCCCTTTACAAAAGCCATGTTAACTCTTCCCCAGCAAATCACATTCATCTATGTGTCTAATAATTCTATTATTTACTCTAGTTTCAACCAGTTTGCCTGGTAATGAAGTTAGGCTTACTGGCCTGTAATTGCCATCGCCTCTGGAACCTTTTTTTAAAAAAATGGCATTACTTTAGCTATCCTCCAGTCATCTAGTACAGAGGCTGATTTAAGTATAGGTTACATAACACAGTTAGTAGTTCTGCAATTTCATATTTGAGTTCCTTCAGAAATCTTGGGTGAATACCAACTGGCTCTGGTGACTTATTATTGTGTAATTCATCAATTTGTTCCAAAACCTCCTTTATCGATACTTCAAGTCTGGGACAGTTCCTCAGATTTGTCATCTAAAAAGAATGGCTTAGGTGGGGGAATCTCCCTCACATCCTCTGGAGTAAAGATTGATATAAAGAATGCATTTAGCTTTTCCACAATGGCCTTGTCTTCTTTGAGTGCTCCTTTAACACCTTGATCCATTCAGTGACCCCACTGATTGCTTGGCAGGCTTCCTGCTTCTGAATTACTTTTTTTTTTTCCCCGCTATTAGTTTGTGTCTTTTGCTAGTTGCTCTTCAAATTCTTTTTTTAGCCTGCCTAATTATACTTTTACAATTGACTTGCCAGAGTTTATTCTCCTTTCTATTTTCCTCTAGAGGATTTGACTTCCAATTTTTAAAGGATGCCTTTTTGCCTCTAATAATCTCTTACTTTGTTGTTTAGCCATCAGAGCTGGTGCTAGGTATAAGCAGACTAAGCAATTGCTTAGGAGCCTGAGCAGTTGAAGAGGGCCCCCTATTAATTATTAGTATGTGTTGTGTGCAGAGGTGGGAGAAATATTTTTGCTTAGGGCCTCCATTGGGCTAGCAATGGCACTGTTAGCCATGGTGGCATTTTTTGGTCCTCTCGCCTTTTTTTTTTTTTTTTTGTATTTGGGGCATACATTTAATTTGATCCTCTATTACTGTGTTTTTAAAAAGTTTCCATGGAGCTTGCAGGCATTTCACTCTTGTGACTGTTCCTTTTAATTTCTGTTTAACTAGCTTTCTCATTTTTGTATAGTTCCCCTTTTTGAAGTTAAATGCTTCTCTGGTGGGCTTCTTTGGTATTTCTCCCCTGCACGAGGATGTTCAATTTAATTACATTATGGTCACTATTACTGAGCAGTTCAGCTATGTTCACCTCTTGGACCAGATCCTGTGTGCCAGTTAGATCTAAATCAAGAATTGCCTCTCCCCTGGTGGGTTCCAGGACTAGCTGCTCTGAGCCATTAATGGTGTCTAGAAATTTTATCTCTGTATTCCATCCTGAGATGACATGTTGCTAGTCAAAAAGGGGATAATTGAAATCCCCCATTATTGTTGAGTTTTCTATTTTTATAGCCTCTCTAATCTCCCTGAGCATTTCATAATCACCATCACTATCCTGGTCAGGTGGTCAGTAGCATACTCCTGCCACTATACTCTTACTATTCAAGAATGGAATTTCTATCCATAGAGAATCTATTGCACAGTTTGATTCATATACAATTTTTACTATATTTAACTCAATGCTTTCTTTCACAATATAGTGCCACTCTCCCAAAAGCCCGAACTACTCTGTCATTCCTATATATTTTATATCCTGGTATTACTGTGCCCCATTGATTATCCTCATTCCACCAAATTTCTTTCATACCTATTATATCAATATCCTTATTTAATACCAGACACTCAAGTTCATCCATCTTAGTGTTTAGACTTATTGCATTTGTACACAAGCCATTATAAAATTTGTCAGCATGTAGTTGTCTGCCTTCCTGTGTTGTAATTGAATGGGACTTTCTTTGACTGTGTCTTTTCAGCTCCTACCTTTACTTTATCAATGTCTATCCTCTTCTCTTCACTAGGATATAGAGAATTCCTGTTAATAGATCCTCCCCAAAGGGATAGCACTGTTCAAACTATGTGCTCCTCTGCACCTGTTGACTTTCCTCCAGCTCTTAGTTTAAAAAATCTTCTATGACATTTTTAATGTTACATACACGTTCCGTTCTGTTCCGTTTTGGTTTAGGTGGAGCCCATCCTTCCTATATAGGCTCCTCCTTTTCCAAAAGGTTCCTCAGTTCCTAATAAATCCAGAATCCTCCTCCCTACACCATCTTCTCATCCACACATTGAGACCTTGCAGTTCTGCCTGTCTACCTGGCCCTGCACGTGGAAATGGAAGCATTTCAGAGAATGGTATGATGGAGGTCCTGGACTTTAATCTCTTAGCTAGTAGCCTAAATTTGGCCTCCCATCTGAATCTTCATCCTGTTTAAAGAGGTGTCAGATTTCCATCACTTTCAGAGCACTTGCTTGTCTGTATTTCCCCAAGCCTCATTCACATCTAGTGAAGTAGGCACCATGTTTTAGATGACCACAATGCCTCAGCATGAGACAACCCTACCCTCAAGTTCTCCAGACCGTTGAAGCCTCTGAGGCTGTAATCAAGAGTCTGTCCATCACAGCTGTACAATTGTCAAAATGAATGAATGTTGCGTGAATTTGCAGGTGTTCAGCCACCTGGAGATGTCAAAGTGCTCTCAATTAAGCCTGATGTAGTTTCCATGGCAAGCTTTCACACTGTCTTCTTCTTAGAATGCTAAATGGTTCTATTTAACCTCTAGATGTGACTTCAGTAGTAACACTTTTGCCCAGTGACTTAGGAGAGCAAGAAGTGCAGTCACTTCTAATACACTCTGGACATAGCATACAGAATTAATGCTCATTTTGGCAGTTCTGCTGATCTTATTCACCTACTCCTCAGCCCAGCTTCCTAGGAGTTGTTCCAGGGGTGCTGGAACAATTTTTATAGTGGGAGTGCTGATGATGGAAACCATGTATTTGGTGTTTGATATTACTACTTCAAGCTACAGGGTGTGGCAGCCCCACTAGTTACAGCACCACTGTGTTGTTCTGCTCACTTAAACAGGTAGGAATATGCAAAGAACAATTGAAGAAGATGATGATGAAAGTTACTTACCAATAACCGAGTTATCTGAGATGAGCATCTGCATATTCGCATACCCTGCCCACCTTCCACACTTTTTTGGAGTCTTAAGTTAAGACTTCCCAAATTAGTGGAGCAAAATGAAGGGCAGCTGGGGCCATCCTCACTTTTATACCCTTGGAGGTCTCCTGGCAGAGATGGGAGGTAGAATGGAAGAGCGGTTCCAGCAAACACTGCTAAACAGAAGATTTCAGTGGCTCCCGGCACAGGCACCTTGATTATACAAGGAGGAATATGCAGGGGCTCACCCTAAAGAACTCCAGTTATCAGGACACAATCTGCATTTTTCTTGTCTCCAGTTGCTGAAGGCTGCTCGGTTCCACTCAGGCTCTGTGGTTTGGTCCAGGGACTGCTGTAGAGCTGCCTTGATAGACAGACTCTCCTTGGATTTTATGTATAAATCCTTCAGTCATCTCCTGAGGTTTGCCATAGAGTAGCAAACCCTGAAATCCAGCTTGCTGATCTAATCCCAATCATTTATTTTTGCAGCCTGCTCAAAATGGCTTATCCAATCAGCCACTAGGCTTTAAGACCTTTAACAACATTGTAGTAATGGTGCCCCATGCATAAACTGTAGTCTTTATAAAGCCTTTGTATAGAGCCCTTTACATGATTGATTGTCAGTTTTGGAAATCAATTACAGATAGAGGGCAAGAGCCTGGAAGGAGCGGATTTCAGTAGGAACTGAGGATGATCATTGCCTTGTGGGATCACAGCAAATCAGTGGCATAGCTGGAATTTATAACTCAGGATCTTCTGACTTCCAGGTCTGTGTAAAGGCGACTAGACTTCTGCCATGTTCTAGGCAAAGAGGAACTAAACACTATCCAGCACTACTTTAAGCTGCCGGTTTTTTCCAGCAGTAAGGCCAAACTAGCTTTCTGATCTTGGCAGATGAGCTAAATCTTGTGTCTTCCTCAGACACTATGGTCCAGAAGATATTTCTTTTAGGTTCTCTTCCATTTACTGGAAGCTGTTCATTAATTAATAAAATGGAAGCTGCTGATATAAGTTGGTGAAGATGAGCTGCTCTGCTATGTAAGATAGCTCTCTACTAACTTGATCAAATTGCTTCAGGATATTTCCATGACTTTCTGCTAGTCTCTGCTCCAGCTGTAACATCAATCCCAAGATTTCATACTCAGATTACATGGCAAGCAATGCCTTCTTCTCCTTAAGTGGTGTAACCACATTCCTTAACGTAAAAAGTAGAGTACCAACAAATTTTGATCTAGAATAATCTTTTGTTTGGTGTGTTTCAGAAGTTCAGTTGCTCTTATTGACTGATTAAATCTGTATGTCTTTTTACAATGATGTTGACTGGGACAGAAGGACCTAGAAATCAGCCAGATCTCTACAACTAGGGATCTGGCCAGTATGGCAGAGTCACAAATTGGCTCTTATGCCTCCGACTCCATCAGCATTTGGCAATGGGAATGTGGTGGGGCAAGACTGTGCATGGCTGAAGATCTATTGCATTCTAGTAACCCTGGGGTTGTGGACACCCCATAGGAAGCTTGTATACTTTACAGGAGTGTGAAAGCTTGTGAAAAAATATGCCAGAATCAGGGCCTTCATAGAACCTACCCCAGAATTAGGGGAGCCACAGCCAGATCTCTTGCTGCTTCCCCTTTTAGCTGTATCCAGGGGAAACTAGCAGCAGCTGAGAATATAAGACATGTATGTGTACATACTATAGCTACCATTCATTATGACACATATAATGTGAGCTAAAAAGTGCACAAAAGTCATCTCGCAGCTGTTGGAGATACATCCACTTATTTGGCATGTTATTTATGTTGGCCAGAATGGTTCTGGTTCTATGTTCACCCTCTTCTAATGCAATGTACTTTCTGCTGCTGCTGTCTGCAGTAATCTGTGGAGAAGACATAATTTATTCACAACTAAATGAAAGCCAGTGAGCTGTTAGTGACAGAACTGTATTTCAAGCACTAGTAGTAGTCTAGAAGTCAATAGAAAAGTAGACCATTCCCCCTTCAGCAGCCTGCACTTGTCATGAAAATACAGTCTTCACATTCTAAAAAAATGCTAGGAATTACTATTCAACGGCAAGTTGCTCCACAAGGGATGTTAGTTATATGTAATCCACAAATCTGTGAAATCCTATTTACTGAAATGCACAGAAAAGTGTTCCTAAAAATTCAGAACACTGACAATTCAATCAAATGGATGACTGGGCTGAAAAGCCCTTTTAGGCCCTGATACTGCAAATAATTATGTACATGCTTATTTGAGTTCAGTGAGATTATTCCTGTGTGTAAATTTAAGCATGTGTATAAGTGTTTGCAAGATTGAGGGGTCTTAGTGTCCAAAGACTCTACTAGAAATATAAAAATGGTAATAATAACTAAAAATGCATTTGAATTTGACACCGTCATTGAAGTCCTCTGGACACTTTACAAAAAATAAGTAAAGCCAAAATCATATCATTAAGACAACAAATCTATCAAAAATGCAATATCCGAGCTAGTAAACAATCTCTTCTACATCCTATTCATTGACATATAAAACATAAAACTTGAAACAATGAAACTAAAGTGGAAATAGAACATTATCGAGCTTTGCCTAAATGCCAGAAGTATATTGTGCTGTGGTGTACTGCATTTTTAGGGGGAGACCATTCCAGATGTAAGCATTTGACAGAAAAGGAACCACTTCTCTGTCACAGAGTGAGCTGGTCCTTTAAGAAATCTGGGTCTCAATTGTGCTTGTACCAGGCTAAGCCCACCTCTGTAGGTATATGAAATGAGATAAGACATGTGATGGTGAGCTTGTGTCTAAACAACATCTAATGGGATGAGGGGTGAAGAGCAACCTGCAGGGACCTAAATGGAGAAGGACTCCAGGGGAAAATTGGAACAAAGGAGGACTCCACTCCTGGGGATCAGTGCTCTATGAAGAGCAGGAGGTCTGGCTGTGTAAGAGACCCTGGAAAGGAGGCACTGGACAGCTGTGGTTTTGGGGGTAGAAAGAAATGTTAAAATCTCACAAACTCCTCTCTCTCAAACTCAACTGCTGTCTCCTAAACTACAGCTCACAAATGAGCTATTTTAAGATGCCAACTCACAGGCAATTCATGTAACATAACAAAACTTGCCAGTGTTTCAAGGAATCCATAGATCACGTTGTATTTCTGTAAACCTTAAGTATTTTATCTTCCTCTACATATCCCATAATTGTAAATTTAAATGATGTTCTTTCAGAGCATACATTAATGTGTCTGTTACAAAGAAAGAGGTTTTAACTTTCTATTTTGATCGCTGTTACAGACATTTTGATAGTAACTGGGTGCCAATTTACCTATACTACAATTATACCTCATTGAAGAAAAGATTTCAATTTTGAGAAGCGAATGCTTAAGTTGCACATAGAAAATATATGCATGCACCAGAAGTGAATGAAAATCTCATAATCCCCACATATAGAATAGACGATTGCCTTGACAAGCACCCATTTATTCAAGAAGATGTAAATATGGGTTTTGTGTACTTAACAGGTGAATATCTGTAATTAGCATGTAAAGCCCTGACCCTCTAAAATTCTTCCAGTTCCGCCAGAAGGGAGATCTCAATGTTATTCATTGGAATTCACCATAGAAGGCAGGATATCTTCTGCAATACAGGAGGAATTTTGAAGGGCCAGTACTGGAGGCCCCTATTTTTGAAATTTTTACTTTTTCATCATTTTTTGCAATGTGAACAAGAGAAGCAGAAATAGATGGAGGAAAAATAGAAAGATGCGGATTCTGTTGTTAATATGAATTAAAGAACTGCTTAATCATTTTAATCTGCCAGTTAATAAATGACATACTTGTAGTATACACAGCAAACACATTGACTAATATACTTCTCATCTCAACTTTACAATTAATATTAGTGGAGGACCTGTCTCATTGTTGAAATTGCTATGGGAATCACTTCCTTGGAATATGTGTCCAATCTAACAGTAGATTAGTTAGTGAGGGGGCAAAACAAAGCATAGGTTGATAACGTGAGGAAGGCCTCATTTGGTCATAAGCATCTGGAGATAATCAGGTGTTAGGACCCTATAGAGATGCAGAGTTCTTCCGCTGATTTTCTAAGGGTATAGCTACACTGCACTTAGAAACCCATGGCTAGCCCATGTGTAAGAGGGTGGGGACCTCCTCCCAGGTCCCACTGTCCATTGTTTACCCCCTCTTTTTGCCCAGTTGGCAACACTTGGGGAGCTCACTGAGGCAACCACCCACAGATAAAGCATCAGCTCCTTCTCTTCCCTTTCCGTTGCAAGGGAGGAAGATCTGGCTGGAACAAGGTTCTGTTTCTCAGCCAGCCACTGGATATTCAGCTTTGTGGGCTTAGTCTCTCAAAGTCTATTGCCCTTTCAGTGGGTTCACCTTCTACCCCAATTCCTTGGGTGTATTGCTTTGCTGTCTGTCAGGGTGGCTTCAGGAGCAGTATGTCTCTTGGCTGTCTCCTCCTTGGCTGGCCTACCTCTGTTACCAACAGTCTCTGGGTGGATCAACCTTCTTCCTGTTCATCTCCCTTCCTTTGGTAAGTTTCCTCTTTTAAGCTGCTGGTCCTTCAGGGTGAACGAACCTTGCAAGTGTTCCTCATTGGAACCCAGAAGACTTCATTAGTCTCTTCCATACCCGTGTGAGGGCATGTCCCTTCACATACCCCACCCCTTAAGATGGCCATTTGGGTTTAGGTTGTCTCCATTCCTGATCTCTGATTAAAAGAAACTGGCATGGTCCTTTCCCACCCTGTGTTGTACTCAGTAACTACTTGTACAGCAAGGTACCATATTATATGTGGATTTGTATTCCCCATGGTCTGGATCCAGTGTAAGGGTGTGTGATCAGTGACAAGAGAGAAGGGGGGACACAACAGGTAATACCTGAAGGTGTCTATTTGGTAGTTAATGCCTCCTTTTCAATAATTATGAGTTTTCCCTAGGGAATACCTACCTACTTAGGTGTACCGCTGGCTGTTGTTCTCTGAATTTTTGTGAGAGGACAGTGCTGAGACTGACATCTGAGGTATCTATGTGTAGTATGAATTCCCAAGAAATCAGAGCAGAATGGCATAGGTCCCCGGCATAGTTGTGTTTTTAGTTTCTGAATGCTTCCTCCTGCTTTCCATCCCAATGAATTTTCTTTAGGGTTGTTGACTTTTATGAGATTGGTAAGGGGGGTCTTCACTGAACTGAAGCTTGCATAAACCTCCAGTAATATCCTGCCAGGGCAAGAAAAAGTCTCACTTGCCTCTTCATCTGGGGGATGGGGCATACTGGGAGGGCCTGCATCTTGTCGACCATTGGCTTAATAAAGCTATCTCCTACACAGTACCCCAAATAAATTACTTTACCCATAGCCAACTTACATTTCTCCAGGTTGGCCTTAAGTCTTGCTGCCTGTAGGGCTTTTAACACCGTCCTTAAATGCTCCAGGTGGTCCTCCAAGGTGGGACTATAGATAATAATGTCATCAGTGTAGGCCGGTGTGTACTGATGATGGGGGTTGAAGAGCTTATTCATAAGCCATTGGAAGGCAGTGGCAGCCTCATGGAGGCCGAAAGGCATGGTCTTAAATTGGAAGTGCCCAAAGCGGTGGAGAAAGCAGTTTTCTCTTGCGAGGAAGGGGATAAAGGGATATGCCTATAACCTTTTTCAGATCAACAGTGCTTAAGTGCTTCATCAGTCCCAGCTGTTCTAGTAACTCGTCCACCCTTGTCATTGAGTAGATGTCAATTTTATGATGACATTGACTTTTCTGAAGTTAATGGAGAACCGAACTGTACCATCTGGTTTAAGAATAAGAACTATGGGCTCCTCCATTTACTTCTGGATTCCATAATCACCCCCATCTCCAATATCACTCGTACTTCCTCTCAGACTGTATCCCACATCCTTTGTGGCAATGGTCTAGGGTTCTCTCAGACTACCTGGCTTAGGGTAGTCTCCAGATGATGATTGACCAACCACATTCTCCCTGGGCAGTTGGAAACTACAAAGTCCCCAATTAGTTGGAGGAGTTGTTTCCTTTGTGCATAGAAGAATTCTTCCCCCCTCCCCCAATACGGTTGCTGGAGCTTTGCTGCTGGGGAACTGGAACCCCAATTCTGGTTCTGCTGGAAAAGGAGTTATCAGCAGGGCTTCCCACACCATCCAAAGTTTGAGAAGTTTCACATGTTAGACTTCGGTTTCCTTTCTCCTCCTGGGTAGCCTTATCTCATAGTCCACAGTCCACCACTTTGAACAGCTCCTGCCATCGAGTGAAGGCAGCAGAAGAAGAACACGATCACCTGGCTGAACAGTCCATAGTCATGCCCTTTTACTATAATTTTGTTCCTGAGTGTGTTGGGCCTTCCTCAAATTCTCCCTAATGAACACTCCTATGTTTTTAAGTTGCTCCCTTAAACTGTAAGATATATTGGGTCACGCTTAAGAACCTGATATCTTGTTCTTCCCGCCTTTCTTATAGCAAGTCCAGGATGCCCTGCAGTTGGTGACCATAGAGAAACTCAAATGAGGAGAATCCTGTTGAGGCTTGTGGGACCTCTCTTACAGCAAATAGGAGTAGTGGAAATAGCCAGTCCCAATGCTTAGGGTCATCACTGACAAAGCGCTTCAACATCCCCTTCAGGGTCTTATTAAACCTCTCTAATAGACCATCAGTCTGTGAGTGCTACACTGAGGTCTTTGGGGACTTGACCTTCAAAAGGGAGCATAATTCCCATATCAGTTGGGAAGCAAAGTTATTACCTTGGTCTGTTAATATTTTGCTGGGAAGCCCTATGCATGAGAAAAGCTTCAAGAGCTCTGGAACTATAGCTGTCACTTTTAGGGAGCAAAGAGGAACAGCCTAAGGATACCTGGTTTCACAGTCAATAATCACTAGCATGTACTGATGCCTCGCTGCAGTCTTTTCTAGGATTCCCACCATGTCCACTCCTATCCTTTCAAATAGAGTATCATAGGGCCAGGGCCAGCTCCAGGGTTTTTGCCACCCCAAGCAGGGAAAAAAAAAAAGGCCGCAATCGTGATCGAGAGCAGCTCCACCGCGCCACTTTCTTCTTCGGTAGCAATTTGGCGGCAGGTCCTTCCCTCCAAGAGGAATCGAGGGACCTGCCCCCGAATTGCCGCTGAAGAGCCCAATGGGCCGCTCCTTCCACTTGGCCACCCTAAGCACCTGCTTGCTGAGCTGGTGCCTGGAGTCGGCCCTGCACAGGGCATGGCTTCTCTCCTCCTTATCGCTGCAGAAGCTGCAGGGACTCCAGTGGTTGTGCCTTCACTGTACCCTTTTATTTTAAGTTCCCTCCACCATTTCTACAACAAACCCTGTTCAGCAGTCTATTTACAGCATGAACAGTACTTTTTGGCCCTCTCCCCAGGACCTGAGGTGAACAGAGATCTCCATCCCTTGAGGCCTCCATGTAACTGGACTCAACTAGTCTGGTCCCCTCTCCCTCCTCCTTGGGACTTCCTTCCTGCCTCTTTATCAACCTTGGACTGATGGGCTAATTGACTTCTTATTCCATCCAATCAGCCAGCCTGATTGTCTGATTACTTCCATCAGCTTTCTCAAGGAGAACTAATTAACATCTGAGTGATCAGAGTGCAGGCTTACCTGTTCATACCCTGCACTTTGTCACAGGGAGTCTCAGTCAAGGGCAGAAGGACCAAGGGTTCTGGCTAGTTGACAATCTGGGGAGGAGGAACAGTGTTCTCTCACTTCATGGTGTACACCTGGCCAGTAGAATCGGGCTAATATCTGAGCCAATGTCTTCTCTCTCTCCAGGTGTCCCACACATGGGATATCATGCACCAGCTGCCATACACCCCAGCAATGCTGGCATGGTACCAGCAGCCAGGCCATCACCACCGCAGCTTGCTGATTCTTCTCAATTCCGTACAAGCACTCCTTCCTGAGTGCAAAGTGAGGGTACCATTTGCCTCCCTGAGACTCTGTTACTTCTCCATCTATGGGGGCCAGTTGCTCAGATACATGGGTTAACAAAGGGTCATTCTTCTCTCCTAGCACAAAATTCCCTCTCCATAGGAGGGCTTCCAGGTCCTGATAGTCTGCCTCTTCTTCCTCTGTGTGGCCCTGCGGAGGGTTGAATGGGATGTTCTTTCCCTGGAGTAGTTGGCTTTCTCAAGGCTTACCAAGCTCTCGGAAGTTGGTGTCACCAATTGGCCCCTGTTCTCACTTGAGCCTGAGCCTGGATATTAATGACTCGCAAGGTAAGCCAACTTTTCTGTATAGGCTCTGTCATAAACAGATGGTTAAGGGTTAATGTCTCTTTTACCTGTAAAGGGTTAACTAGCTCAGTAAACCTGGAACACCTGACCAGAGGACCAATCAGGAGACAAGATACTTTCAAATCTCGGTGGAGGAAGCCTGGTCTGTGCTTTTGGCGGGTGTTTTGATGTTTTCTCTGGGTTGAGTAGGACCATACATGGTATACAGACTCGTTCCAATTTTTCTGAAACAGCCTTTCTGTTCCGAATTTAGAAGTACCAGTTAGAAGGCGGTTTAGTCTTTTTGATTGTTTTCTTTATTTGAAAAATGCTGTTCTCTCTGCGTCTGAGCTTGTTTTCTGCAGCTTGTATTTGTGCTGGGAGGATTCTCTTAGTGTCTATAAGCTGGAAAGACCCTGTAACATTTTCCAGTCTTGATTGGTACCGCTGACATTTTTACTTTTTTTTTCTTTCTTTTGTTAAAAGCTTTTCTTTTTAAGAACCTGATTGATTGATTTTTTTTTTATTTCTTGTGTAAGACCCAAGGGGAGGGAGTCTGCACTCACCAGGTAATTGGTGGGAGAAAGGAGAGAAGGGGGGAGAAAAAGCCTGATTTCTCTCTGTGTTAGGATCACTGTTTCTCTCTCAGAGAGAGTCTGGGAAGGGGAGAGAAGGGGGAGAAGGTGAATTACCTCTCTGTTTTAAGACTCAAGGAGTTGAATCACAGGGATCTCCCAGTGTTATCCATGGAGGGGAGAATCTGGGAGGAAGAAAGGAGGGGAGGAATGGTTTATTTCCCTTTATTGTGAGACCTAAGGGGTTTTGGGTCTTGGGGTCCCCAGGGAAGGGTTTGGGGGCCAGAAAGTGTCCCAAAACACTATATTTTTGGGTGGTGGCAGCTCTATCATTTCTAAGCTAGTAATTAAGCTTAGAGGGGTTCATGCAGGTACCCCATCTTTTGGACGCTAAGGTTCAGGGTGGGGAATCATACCTTGAGAGGCTCCCAATATCAGTTGTAACCTCTGGCTCGGGTAGGTCTTGACATCACTATGGATACATTGAAGGTAGAATGTGGTCTTGGGAGTGGTGTCACTTCACACCGTGGAGGGCTGGACCACTATCTGGCTTCAGCCAGAGTCCAAGAGTCCTTGAATCAGGTTCCCTTGGACCATCACAAGTACCATCAACTTGGGGAGAGGGAGGGTCGTGCCCACGTTTCTGACATCCAGTCCTGGATGTGCTCATATTCCATCAGTGGACCTCCCTCTTTATGTGCCCTGTCTCCCCACAAGAATAGCGTGTTAATGGGCTGGGGTTGCTGGCCTCTTCCTTAGGCTGGGGGAAGCTTGTCTGTGGGCTGCTGGCCAGACCTTGGACTGTAGCCCCGCTTCAGTTGTCTGGGGTGTCTGGTGGTCCCAGTGGTGGTGTTGCATTGATGCTCAGCCTCCTTGTCCCCATAAGGCTGCCTTGGCACTGAGGAATGCTGACCCCCTTGGAGAGACTGCTATTGATTTGGCTCACCCTCCCACCCCCGTCCCCCTTGCCCTGCTGATGTCCAGAGTTATTCTGCCTTTAATGACTCTTCAGCTTCTACAAAATCGTCCATTAACCTGATTACTTCTCATAGCATCCCAGGGCAATGCCGTAATACCCACTCCTGCCTCAGCCACTTGAGTTCTTTCAGTCCTTGTGGTTGTTATGTGTCATTCCATATTCTTTATGAAAATATGCTTATAATATGAATATGACATAACTGAGATGTACTTTATGCAAGATGGCTCATGTGAGATATCATTGGAAAGGTTTGATTTACTGACTGTGATTATCTAATCTGTATGCCTGTATCATTTCTGTATCTGAAGTTAGGATTATTGACTATGTATCTGTATTTCAACTATGCTACTTGGGGTGACACCCACTGCTAACACTTCAGGTACAAGAATGGAAAAGCCAGACAGGGCGGATGGCCCATCAGCGAGGACAATGGACTGTGAAAAGCTTGGCCTTCCTGCGGACGCTCCATACCACCACTGACTCATGAACGCTGTGATCCTACAGAGTCAGGTGGTCTTGTCACTTGATACTAAAACTTTACCTGAGACTTCTTGTAACTTTCCACTGTAAGAGAATGGGGGGAGGGATTCACATTTGGGAAACAAAGGATTCCCATCTTATGTAAATCCTATTTAAGGGTGGGGAGGAAGGCAACCAGGACTCCTCCTCTCCATGGCCAGTCTGCCCAAGAAGAAAGACTGCAAAAGGGAAGGCAAGGGGGAATCCAGACTAACACAGGGCTCCAGTCTGAAAAGGAATAGAACAGGAACTCTAAACTACAGAAATTTTGAAAACTGCCTGCAACAGAATCTAGAGTGAGGAATACTATTTGTAACTGATTTCTTTAGTGAAACTAGCTTAGTTTGCATGTTCGATTTCATTTGCTTAGTAATCTGCTTTGTTCTGTTTGTTACCCCTTTTACCACTTAAAATCTGCCTTTTATAGTTGTGTTTATTATTGAATCCAGTTACTAGAACTTCTCTCCACATTGAGGGAGGGGGAGAATTTCATAATATATCTTTGGATCAGCACTCCAAGGGAGGTGGACATCTGAGCATGGGAGCAAGTCCCTGAAGTTGAGTCTCCCCAGAACTGATCTGCAGCTGGGTGTGGCCATGCCTGTGTTAGAGGAGGTTTTAAGAGCCTAGCTCAGCAAGACTGCTTAAAGGGGGCCCATGCTGGCAAAACAGGTAGACTCAGTGGTATCTCAGCACATCAGGTGGCTTCCCAAGGGGTCCAACCCGTCACAGTGGTAACATTCGAGGTCATCCCCGAATGCGGTATCTCTTGGCTCTAAACCACTGGCTGTGGGTCTTTTCCAAAATATCCAAATAATTCAAGATAGCAGACTTTTCATTTGCTTGTAATCCTTTGCCTCCTCTGTGCCCAGATTACAGTAGGTAGCCTGTGCCTGACCGATCAGGTATGGGATTAGGATAAGAGCCCATTGTTCTTGGAGGGACTGGGCTGTCAGTGCTACCCTCTAAAATGTAATTAAAAAGGCTGTAGGGTCATCTTCTGGTCCCATCTTGGTGAGCTTCACTGGTAAAGGCAGATAGACCCCTTAAGTGGAAGCATGACCCCACCCCATTCCTCCCTGCAGGCATAGGGCCAGTACTATCTGCTGTAGCATTTCCTTTTGGAACTTCTGCTGCTGAATCATCATGATCCGGGTACTTCTATACAAAGTGAGGCAGCCCACAGTAGCAAGTCTCAGTGCCCAGCCTAAAGAACACGGGGCTTGCACTATTGCACTAAAAGTAGCTGACAGTTGTTGTGGCTGGGGCTGGAGTCAGGCTCTGAAGCCAGGCTTGAAGGCTTGCTGTGTAGACAGACCCATGGTGTCAAGTACTAGAACCCTGTCTAGAAATGCAGACCTATTTTGACAACTGTTGTTAGCCAGTCATCTTAGAGAGATGAGGGAGATGAAATTCAAGGCAAGGACATAGAAAGCTGTCCTGGGAGATCCATAGGAACAGCTAAATTCAGGAAGAAGATTAGCACTTATGGATTTATGTTTTGTTGCTAAGAATAAAGGGAAACCCCCTGAAAAAGGATAAGGTTTGGATGCTGACCCTGCATGTGCATGTGCTGTGTTGAGAGCCAATTAAATATTGTTTGTTAATGGGATAAAAACAAGCTGTCAAGAGAACACTGAGATTGTATAGTTATGCACTCAAAGAAATGACAAAGTTACGGTTACACAAAAACATAAACTCTGCCCCTCGTGCCTTGTTTACAATAAAGCCTTTAGTTATATGATCTTTGGCTATTTGCTGTTTAAGGGCTCAATTCTGTACCAGTGAAATTAAGGGGAATTCTTCCACAAACTTAAATGGGCGTAGGACGGAGTCTTACCTCTTGGGCCTCCCTAGCCCCTTTTCTGTTGGCTTCAGCAAGCCTCATTCCTGCAAAGACTTGCATATATACTTAACTTTAAGCATGTGAATAGTCTTGTTGAGTTTGTTGGGACTACTTGTATGCTAAAAAGGATGTGTTTAAGTGTTTGCAAGACTGGACCCTAGGCCTGGGTTTCCATTTCCTGAAGCATATGTGTTTGGCATGAATAACAGCTTAATCCTTGCTATTTAACAATAGTGGATAAGTGTGTGCAGGCGTGGGCATGGGGATGGGTGGGGGAAAGAGTTCCTTACAGTTCTTGTTTTGGCGTATTCATGTTTTCTATGACTATGGTATTGTTGGCTCTGCATTTATGTGATTGTCTTTTAATTTTGTAACAAAATGTAAAGGGAATTAAAAACAAGCAAAACAGTTTCTATTACATATTCATTGTAATACTCTGACACTCAGTTACCATGTATCTAAGAAATCACTGTAATAAAATAAATCAGAATGATAAATAATTTCAACATCAAATTTATCCTTGAATAATTTGCTTTCTAGGAAACAGAAAATATAATTACTAACAAAGAACTCAGTCCAAAACCAACTGAAATCAATAGAAACATTTAGACTATATTCAATGAATGATTTGGACATAAAGTCCTTTCAAAATAAACCACTATTGGATACAGGTATGTATACATCATCTAGATTTAGGTTCCCAGTGTAAGTATTTAATATTAAATGATACATTTGTATGGTTTAATAGGTAGCAACTTCTAAAAGCCTATTTACCTATTTCTGTGTTCAAATTAGGCACAACGTGAACATTAAATATGTAAAAGATTTCACTGACTGGGAGCATGACTTGGCCTCAAAATGCCACTCGTTAGTACTATTAGATCTTTTGGCAAATATAACTTCTAAATTAATCCTGCTTTATCAGTTTTCTTGAAGGAAAAAAATGTAAATAAACCAATTAAATGTTATGACAGATGCACTGCCGATACCTTTTCACTCTTCTTCCTGATTACTCAGTCTACATTACAGCAATTGCACATACCTTGAGCTTTTTGACATTGGTGCAGGGATCATTGGAGAAACTCTCAGTATCTGAAATTTCAATGTCTTCACCATACAGAACACTGGTCAGATCGTTCCTCACCTGTCACAGAATGAGAAAAAGGTAAAACGAATAAAGGAATCCACAAAGGAGGGAGCAGACGGACTCTCTTGGATCGCCATAAGAAGATTCAAACACATAAAGGGTGATATGTATACCAATTTTCTTTTTTCCCTTTAGAATGAGACTGTCGCAGTTCAGGACAACTGCACCTGTGTTTCCCTCCTCATAGTCCAGCAAGGGCACCCACTCTCAAGCCTTCAGCTGCCCTGCCATCACCTGTATTGGCAGACACATGTGCCTCTTTCCCTCTTAAATGGGGCTTTTCCATACTGCACACTTCCCTGCCTGCACTGTGAATTCCCCAGCAAGACAAACTTTCTAAACAGGACTGCTTTGTCTTCTCCTCAAAAACTATAAACCGTGTCATTGCCACAATTAAGGTACCACACAGCTCTTTCTAAGCAAGCACATTTATTCTTAAGGTGAAAGCATTGCAGAGAAAACATATCGGAAACAATTAAAGAACCTATACGGATGCTAAAAAGTTACCGGAGATCACCTCAACCCCAGCAAGGACTCTGGCAGGAGATCGGTCTTTCAAACCCCACCAAGAAGTTTTTCTGTGATCACAAATTCATGAGAGCTCTCATTCAGAGCAAGCACCCCAATGAATTTGTGAGCCACTGCTTTATCCAGTTTGGGCCCTGGATGTTGTCCTCTTATAACAGGTGATCAGCAGACAATGGGTTTATCCTCAGAATGTAGCTACAAAGTTTGGGTCCAGAGGTGAGAAGTTGCCATACCCTCCTCTCAACTATTTCCTGGGAAACCTAGTCAACTAAAGGTTCATTCTTATCTGGATATTGTTTAAAAAAGTCTTTTGAAGCTCAGAAAACTCAACAGCATTTACATTACTCTTGTCTCTTCCCTAGTGATGTTTCATACAACCCCACAATAATCCACAAAAATTTGCATTTTAATACAATGAACCCCTAAGATGCTGAAACTTAATTCAATAAGGTTTAATTTAATTCAGTGAGGTTTGTCCAAGATATTACAGGAAATTGCCATATCTGTCACAGTGACCACAGTGTTCCATATATATATATATATATACATATATATATATATATATATATACATATATATATATATATAAAACTGTAGATTCATAGCTTTATTCTTAGCAATAAAATGATTATGGCCAACCTCCTACTTTGCATAATGATAGCTAACTGATTATTAACAGCAGTGAAATTTGACAAGAATTCATAGGGCTACATTCTCTCCTGCAGCCAAAGATTCACTTGATGCCAGAGAGTGGTGGATGGCAGTAACATCAGGGAACCAGTTATGGCTCCTAGCCTCAACCCCAATATGAGTTAAAGCACCCTAATTTATGCTAGTGGAGGATTGGCCTAGCATACTGGAGTTCTGCAGGGCACGAAAAGGGCCAGATGCCCTGCAGTATGCCTCCTATGCTAGGAAAGAAGATGACGTGGTTAGTACAGGAGTTGGGTCCACCAGCTTTACACCTACCAGCTGAGAGTTCTCTAATCAGGAGAACTCTCAGCTGTCCAGTTATGGGGGAGGGGAGGGGGGGGAGAGATAGCTCAGTGGTTTGAACATTGGCCTGCTAAACACAGGATTGTGAGTTCAATCCTTGAGGGGGCCATTTAGGTATCTGAGGATTTAGTTAGGCCTTGCTCCTGCATTGAGCAGAGGATTGAACTAGATGACCTCCTCAGGTCTCTTCCAACCCTGATATTCTATGATTCTAGAGCAAAAAAAATCTCACTAACCTACACAACCACCAGTAACTAACATAGTCAAACAGAACCAGCTGAACTAGTATTAGTTGAGTTCTTGCATCTGGAAACAATCAAAAAGAGAGCCATAATACTGTCATAGTGGGTCACTTTGCTAGGTTTCTCCAAGCCTATCCTACCAGTACCCAGTCAAGCAAGACTGTGGCAGACAAGATCTTTGGTTACTTTGTTTAAGCATTAACATCTTTGGCAGTGTATTTAGTTATATATCTTTTCATATCAAGTGACATGCTGGTCAAAGCACTTACCTGCACATTAGGGTTTTCCAGATAATATGTAACTCTGGAATTCAAGTTAGCTAATTTTGCTGTGGTATTGAATCTTGAAGAGGTAAAAACATTGCATTACAGGTTACTACAATAAACCTTCAGAGGTAGTCACAAAATATGTTGGTTTCAGACTGTTTCATAGCTAGAAACCCCAGCTTCTGAGAGTGAAGGTGATAATTCTTCTTGGCTGTAATGTTCTTGACACATAACCAATGACTCATAGTTTATTTTCTTGATATTGGTATAGGACTGCACCTACTCCCTTACTGAAAGCATCCACAGGGGTCAAAGGGTAAGATAAAATCAGAGTATCCTGTTATTGATAGCTGTACCTGGCAGTCAATCATTTGGTTTAAAACATTTAATGTTGCTCAGTTCATTTAACCAGCTAATTGGAGGGTATTTGTCCAGACACCTTTCCTTTTCCTTTGTGTCTTCTGCTGCTTATGTGTCCACTTTTCAGGTGCTTTTTGTCAGATCCCAATGGAACAGACAAGAAGTCATACACTGGGTTTGTTCAAGAAATGTCTTGAACATACCTTTGATAGTAGGTACAAAACCACAGAGGCTTAGGAAGTTCCTCTATCGTAGGGCATGTACAACTACTTTGTCCACTGAATCCATCTTATAACTTTCAGTGTACACCACCATTCCCATATAATGTACCTTACTCTAAAAGAGGTTAGATTTAGATGCCTTCAGCTTAATTCCATGTTTTTGTAACCATTGTGCTCCTTATATTTTTCCTATGTTTTTCAAAAGTGCCACTGCACACAAGGATATTCTTCAGATATGAAATACGTGCCTCACCCCTAATCTTAGCAAGGTATTCTTTCCTACACCTCTGGAAGTCAGCAGATAGTTTTGTTAAGTCAACTGGAATGCTACCAATTCATACAGACCTTAAGGTCTTATGAAGGACTGTGAGGTAATAACTTTGTTTAACCATGTGATGGGGTGTTTGTCTCAGGGAAGGGGTTAAAAGCAGCTGAGGGAGGCAGTGCATGGAGCAGCCAGTCAGAGAAAGACTGCAAAGAGCAGCCAATCAGGGCCCAATGGTCTCGCATAAAAGGCAGCTGCAGGGCAGAGCAGGGTCAGTTGCTGTAGGAAGCCCAAGGAGAGAGGACTGTGTTCCTAGCACAGCTCCAGGAAGATATCACCTTGGCCAGAGTGGTTGCTGGCAGGGACCAAGGAAGTAAGAGGGAGCTCCTGGCTGGTTGCTGGGATGTGCTGTCTGGAGGCCCCGAGAGGTGGACGAAGAATGTGCTGAGGCCACAGGGAAGTGGTACAGGGAATTGAAGCAGCTCTGGTGGAGACATTAAGGAGAAGCAGCAGGAGACTGCTATCAATAGGGTCCCTGGGCTGCGACCTGGAGTAGCGGGCAGGCCTGGGTTTCCCCTACTCATCACTGGTGAAGTGGTTGGACTATAGAACTGGGAAATACTCAGTCCCCAGAAGGGGGAAAACACAGATGGTGACGTGGCTAGAGGGCAGAGTCATGAAGAGGACACGGTGGTTCCTGGACTGAGGTAAGTCTGCAAGAGGAGAAGGCAATGAGAGAGGCATCATCAAGAAAGTGTGCACGGGCTGAAAGATCTAATCCTGGAGACAGACAGCAGGAGGTACTGCTCACTTTCGTGAGTAGACTCCATCACAAGCTGTGAAATATTATTGATGTGTGTCCTTTTGATCTAAGAGAGAAACAGGATTTACCTCCAAGCCCCTTTAGAACATTTTGGATTCAAGGATGGGGTTGTGTGCAACATATGTTCTTCTGCTCAACTCTGTAATCTATGCAAAGTCTTAAACTATCTTCTCTTTTCTGCACACATACCAACAGTGGGGAATAGGATGAATTTGAATTTTTTTTTTAGGAGTTTTTTCAGCTATTCCTTTATCTTGTTACACAGTGAATGTGGCACCCAGATGAAAGTCTTCTGAATGGTTTTCTGGCTGTATAACCTGATATGCATCTCTAGATCAGGGATCTGTTCCTTGTTTCCATCACCTCTGGAAAAAACTTTGTATTTTTTCAGCATTTGTTGAGCAACTTGCCTCTGTGCCTCCAGTAACTGACTCAGATTAACTGCTAGTTCAAACAAACCTTGATCAACCCCCATGCTGAGAGGCTCTTCTTTCTTTGTTGGCTTAGTCCATGAACTTTGGCACTAGCATCTCTTTCTTGTAACACTGATTCCACCTACAAAGGTCTTATTTGCTGAACATCCAATACAATTTCAGATCTGGTCTGCTGTAGGATTTCCTGCACTGCTCATCCCTTCAAAATAATATGTTTTGATGGATGACTGACAGGGATATTTATACAGCAAGATAGTCCTCTGGGTATTTTGACTAATGTCTCTTTGATATCCAAGTTCTAAAGCCCTGAGGAGCAGCATCTTGGCTCAAGCACTGCTGTTAAACTTTCAGTATCAAGACCTGCATAGGCCCAAGCTATTACATTAGTGGTTTTCCCTTTGGGGATAACTGCATCCCTTTTTCATACTTCATATATGCACAAATTATCTGAATAGTTATTTCTGATTAAGTTCAAAAGAGCTTTCACTTTTGTCATTCCAACATGAGGAAATGTTCATTCCATGTTGTTATGGGGACTAGGTACTGGTTCCTTGCTGGATTAATTGTGTCAGTGGTGTTTGACTGTCTCGTCAGCAACACTGTAGCCTATTATCTAAATTTCTAATTCATGTGGACTGACCAATATAGGAAGAATATGAAGACATTATCTCTTCAGTTAACTGAAACAGGACTTCAATTCATCTTCTATAATGAATTTGAGTCCTGTTAGCAACTTTAAGTTCAAGACAAACTTCTACTTTCAATAACCAAAGCTTTTAATAAGCTTTTAAAATGTCTCAGAGATTATCCACCAATCATTGACTTGAGACCATCACACCTGCAATCATATGTCCCATAAAGTTTGAGTTTTTATTTTAACAAAATACCACAGTGTATATTTCTTTCCAACTAAGATAGCTATTCTGGCATGCTGCTTGGGTGGCAGATGGCAAATACATGTTGGTCCTATTGAATAAAACACAGTGCTCTCATTTTTGTGACATTCCTGCATGATATGGAGGTTCTGTATAGTCTCAATCCAGATATGCAACAATTGCATGATTTGTTCCTGGAGGGGAATGCTGTCTTTGCAACCTGTGAAGTTCCACTGGTCATACCTGCTCCCCTCTGCCATTTCTCTCTTGGTTGGTTTTTGGCAGGCTCATCAGTTTTCCCCTTGAACTATCTCATGAGGATCAGTCCTGGGCCTCTTGCTGTGATTACTGCTTTCATGCCCTCTGCTTCACTGCACCCCTTTCTAATCCTACTTTCAATTTGATGAGCCAAACGGCTAAAATTTAACCTGTTCTTTTTCTGGGCCTCCTTGCTGTAGTTGTTCTGTTTTCAGCCTGCAGCCCAGTTTCTCTGCAGATTTCACTTCTTTTTTTATTTTATTTTCTAGCCCTGCCTCCTTTACACTCTCTCTCTCTTTCAGACTGAGACTTTTCCTGCCCTCACAGCCCTTCTTGGAGCTTTGGCTGCTCTGTCTCTCCTTGGAATGCCTGGTCTGGGAGTTGCTGCAGTTCCTGAGGGTGAGGAAGACAAGCCCTCATATTTCACTGCACAGGAATCTCACTTCATCCTGCTGTTTCCTTAGCTTTAAAGCAGATTTTTTTTCTCTTGCTGCTCCTGTGAAGATGTCCTCTCTTTTTCTATTTCAAGGGAATCTGCGCAGGGCCTGCTCCAGCTTTTTCGCTGACCCAAGGGGCGAAGAAAAAAAAGAAGGCCGCAATCAGCTGCACTTCGGCGGCTGCTCTACCACGCCGCTTTGTTCTTCGGTGGCAATTCGGCGGCTGGTCCTTCCCTCCGAGAGGGACCCACCGCCGAAGACCCAGATGTGCCGCCCCCTTATGTGGGCCGCCCCAAGTACCAGCATGCTGCGCTGGTGCCTGAAGCCAGCTCTGAATCTGTGTCTCCTTACTGAAACTGCTCTTCTTTTGGCTCACAGGCCAGTTCTGTACAAAGCTACCCTCTTAATTATGGGGCAGTGATAGATGGACCATAGTTAAGATTGCAATATAGTGTCTGTTTTAAAGCTGAATTTTGCATCTTCTCAAAAGCCCACCGGTAGTCAGATCAACTTGAGAATTGGTATGCTAGTTGAGAGACTGGGGTGCACATTTGAGTTCATTTGGTCAAGAGGTTTATGAGATACAGTCCCACTCCTTCAAATGATCTGTTTTTAAGATCTCCATATTCTTATGCTTGTGCAGAAATAATGACTATCTGAATGTTTCCACTGCAATGTAGTGCCCAGCAACAAAAACAGGCTCCAAAACCTCACTGGTATAAAATGTTCAACTGTATTTGTTGTTCTTGTATTTAACAGTACAGCTGAGAGGTTCCCCACAGGAGGGAGGGGCAGATGTGGGGTAAATATCCTTTGCAGCAGATGGTACAGTGAATAGGAACATGAGTTCAAATCTCTTCTTCCACTGACTGCTGTTAGTATTTCTGTATACCTCACAACCATCATTAAGTCTCCATATTTTTATCCTAGGGGAGGCAATTGTCATTCCCCCAATTTGCAGATAAGATAATTGAAAGGTTGCACAAGGCACAGCTAATATAAAAACCCACAGCACAGAACTGTCTTTTTGTTCTGCTTATCCAGTGCCTAGCACAATGGGGCTCTTGTGCATGACTCAGGCTCCTAGGTGTTACAATAACGTAAAAAATCTGCCTTGTGAAATCTTTACCAAATCTGTGTGCTTGGCTAACCTCCACAGGAAAGCTGCCACTACAGCCATACATTTTGTGAACACCCAAGGAGGTGAAGTTAGGCTGAATGGAAGTACCATGAATTGGTAGTGTGATTCATTCACTACAAATTTGAGGGAGCTTCTGCGTCCTTGTTATATTGATACATGAAAAATAACTCTTAAATTGAGAGTGGTGTACCCGTCTCTGGGATCCAGAGAAGGAACAATGAATGCCAGGGTGACCAGGTGGAACTTTATCTTTTTAAGATAATTCTTGAGTTAACGCAAGTCTAAAATAGGTCTGAGACCTCCCTTGGCTTTTGAGATTAGAAAATAACAGAAGTAGAACCCCTTCCCTCTTAAATTGTGCAGAACCTCTTCCATGGCTTTCACTCAAAGGAGAGAGTGAACATCCTGGACCAGAAGTTCTTCGTGAGAGGGGTCCCTGAAGAGGGATGGAGAGGAAGGGTGGAAAGGAGGGGTAGAAATAAACTGAAGGGTATATCCCACTTTAACAGTGCTCAGCACCCCACAGTACAAGCTCTGAGGAAGTGGGAAAGGCCGGTTCACAGATAAAAGAGAAACAGAGTCTCGGATCACAGGACCTGGTATGGCGTCCTTGAGTGTCCCATCAAAATGCCTGCTTAGATCCCCCATGATGTCTGGATGGGGCAGGCGTTGAAGTCAACGTAGAAGGGGGTGGTGGCCTGCCCCTGATACTCCTTTTTCTTTTCCTCTGCAGGTCCTGACAGGCAGTCAGGGCAGATTATTAAAGTAGTACTTCCTAGAAGGAGCTGGGATGTACAACCCAAGGGGCTTGAGGGTCGCTCTCAAGTCCTTTAGTTCATGAAGCTTTGTGTCCGTCTGCTCTGAAAAGAGCAAAGCTCCTTCAAAAGGCAAGTCTTGAATTGTCTGTTGGACCTCCTAAGGGAACCCAGAGGACTGTAGCCATGAACTCCTGTGCATGGCCACTGCTGAAACCCTGGACCTGGCAGCCAAGCCCGCCACATCCAGAGCAGCTTGTAAAGCAGCCCTCACCACTGATTTTCCCTCGTCCACCAGTGAGAAGAACTCTTGCCTGACCTCTTGTGGGAGCAAGCCTTTGAATTTTTGCATGGAGTCCCACATGTTATAATCATACCTGCCTGGCAGCACCTGCTGGTTTGCAATTCTGAGTTGTAGCCCCTGGCAGAGTAAATTTTCCTACTGAAATTACTTTGAATTCTTTGATTTTTTTGGGTTGCACCCTCTTTCTCTCTCTCATTGGCGAAAGATACCACTAGGGATCCCAGGGGAGGCTGTGTGTAAAGGAACTCATAATCTTGGGTGAGAACATAGTATTTCCATTCAGCCCATTCTGAAGTGGGAGGAAGGGATGCAATGGTCTGCCACAGAGTTTTAACTGGGTCCATAATGGTCTCACTGAGAGACAGGGTTACTTTTGAAGGGCCCTCAGTAGCTAAAATGTCAACCAAGCTATGGGAGGACTCTTTCACTACCTCCATCAGTACACCCACATTTAAGGCCACCCTCTTTAACAACTCTTGGTGTGCCTTGTAGACATCCAGAGGAGGCGACATTAAATGCTAAAATGACTCTGGTATGGTAGGAGGAGCACTCCTTACCGACATCGAGGCACTCAGTATGAGTCTGATGGCCTGGCTCAGATGGAGGTGTCACTGCTGCCAGCATGAGCAGGAACGTCAGCCTGGCCCATGATCTTTCTTCAGGTCAGGCTTAAAGTTCTTGGAGATCTGGCAATGGCCTCCAATATGAGCTTTCCCAAGACACTTCAAGCAGCCTGAGTCTGGGTACCTCAGAGGCATAGTCTTGTTGCAGGAGGCACAGGACTTGAAGCCTGGTGACTGAGGCATCCCTATGCACCAGAGACGGGACAAAAACGCTGATAAGCACGATAACTAGCTTACTAAACTTGACTAAAAATAGCTATGTACAATAAACAGAGAAAGTGCACTGAGAACTTGTGAATGCAAAGAGGGCAGTTCCAGCAGCCATCCCAGGCAGTAAGAAGGAACTGAGAGGTGCGGATTCAGCAGGGTGCTTTATACTAGTGCTAACAGCACGTGATAGCAGAGGGCATTTGAGCTGTCCCAACAGGTCCCACTGAGGGAAAAAATTTCTGGTCACTGTGTGCAAGATGTGCTCACACCTACAGTGGAATATGCATGTCAAATCACTCAAAGACACAGCCTGGAACCCCAACATTCAGCTGCTTTCTAGAAATCGATTTCAAAGTACAATTGTTCTGGAAGGATAGAGTTTTGGTAGGGCTCTGATGCCCTGATGGTCAAACCCTGCTGCTGACACACGGGATGGGGGAAGAGTGTTTCGGTTCCATGTGATGAAAAGGTAACTATATATTTGTTTAAAACCAAAGTTTGCATCCTCTGTACAACAACAACAACAAAAAAGCCAGATCAACCCAAACATTGGTAGACTGGAAAAAGGTTCCACATACTGGCAGAGCCAAAATAAAGCAAAAAATCTTTTCCCACACACATAGCAGAACCAAGTCTTATTAACCGCTTTTCAGAACAATTAGATTAAATTGGTGCATTAAGGTATGCTGTCTGTATGGGGCTATTCCTGCATGCTCAATTCTAAAGCAGTGGGTGACATAAAAATTAATTTGCCTAGCAATTGCATATTATAAAGTTTCTGTGTCATGAATGAGGAAGGGAGCTGAAAGAAGGAAAGTATGGTCCTTGGGTTAAGATAATAGACAGAGACTCAAGAGAACTAGGTTTTTATCCCTGGCTCTGCCAGACACCCTTTGTCATTTCTCACAAGTAACTTAAACTGGAATTTTTGAAGGTGGTCTTAATCTCTGTGCCTTGATTCCCCCACTATAAAATGGGGGTAATACTGCTTCCCCACTTCACAGAGGTGTTGTGAATTTAAATTCAGTAATATATGGGAAGCAAAAACCAAAACCTGGAGCCGTGAATGGAGAAATGGTAAGATATTGTGGGGCCAGAATGTTCAGCAATGGGAGAGGTGACCTAGAGGGGGGTTCAGGTAATAGTGGGAGCACAGGAAGAGGGCCTTTGGGTAGGGATAAGTACAGGGCCACTGCATCTCTGCTCTGTAGGGTTGGGCAAGCAGGGGCCAGAGTGACCAAGGGGCTGTGGAAAAAGCAAGCTGGGGTAAAGGCTGGTGGAAGGGTGTCCTTGCCGTTATGGTACTGGACAGAAACACGGCAGATCAGGCTCCAGTTGTCGGTCTGCCAGAGACTTCCTCTCTGATCTCTGGGCCTCAGCTCCTTATTTGTAAAGTGTGGATATCATATTTCCCTATCTCACTGGGGTATTGTGAGGACATATCCATTTTTTTTAAGGTGCACAGATTCTACTGACATACTCATGTGTGTAGCCACTCACCCATGTGAGTAAGGGAGTCACCATCTGCCCCAGGTACAGTGATATGTCTCCTTTGTCAGCCTGATTTTTTTGCTTTTTCTTCAGGAAAAACAATCTCTCTTCTTTTCCAATGAAAACACAAACATAAGGAGTGTAAATACTGCATTCACCTGTCACTGTATCTTGACTAATAGTTCAGCATTCCTGTAACAAGTAGAAGTGTACAGTTTGCTCAACACACAATCCTAAATTTCCTAGCTCTAAATTAAAACCATAACTTCTAGATTAATAGTACCACTTAGATTTTAACAAATATTTCCAATTGTGTGTGCGTGTGTACTAAAACTCTATGTAAATACTGGAGGATAAATCCTTTGTTGTTCAGGGGAAATTCTAATCCCACCAGATGTTGATCAAAAGAGACTCTTAATGAATGAGAACTGGTCAGAGCAGATGGTTTATACAATCAAATATTTTACTGAGATTTCCTTCTGCAGAGATCTATATATATTTTTTTTTATATATTTTTTTTAACTTTTGTTCTATTAGATTTCCAGGGTAAACATAAAGACAAGGAAATAAACAAAAAAAGCTACCAAATTTGAATTAAAAGAAATAAATTGTAAAAAGAACTTCTCTGGTACATGAGAAAATATGCATCCTGAGGCATTGTGAGGGAGGGATTACAGCTTCTGGGATTATTAAAGGTAAAGGAATCTCAGCACACAGGTTGCTTTAAAGCTAAAACTGTAGCAATCAAACACAATGATCCGTATTTCCATTCCAGTAAACCGGATACATTACTCACTCATATTTACAGGCTCAGGTGAATTAAATGCAACCGATTTTTTAAAACTACTGGAACAAAGATTTTGTTTAGTACTGCATGTATTAGCCATTTTCTTCACTTGTAAGCTCCAAAACAGTCTTCAGTTACACCTATGCAAATACATTAAATTACATGGGGAAAGAACCTGGCTCGGAACAGAAAAACAGAACATGGGAATAAAAAGAGGCATGAAGACAACAAAGAGTACAATTAAAAAGTTATCTATAAGAAATATAGAATACTAGAAAAATAGACTGATGGGAAAGATGTGAGTAGAAGGATTTTTTGTTTTTTGAGAAAAACTAAAGAGGGAGACAGTAAATTTCATTGTTTTATTAATTGTTTAATAGAAGTCTGATTAAAACCCAAGATTTATGTATATGGTGCTTTTTTTTAGGTTGAGATGAAGGGAGCTTGGGCTAGTCAACCCTGCAAAATGATCTGTATTGGCGGACACATGCACTATCTTCAATAGGGCTCTAGGCATGCAGATTGTCTTGCAGCTTCAAAGACTTACACATGCTTAACTTTATGCACGAGTTATTCCACTGAATACATGTAAGTCTTTAAGTATCCTGACAGCATTTTATCTCTGCTCCTGCAAAGTAAACATACTGAAAAATTGGATAATTTTTTTCTCTAATCTGTTTTGATGAAAATAATCCAAGGTGTTACTTATAAGAGAACCAGGAGGTACTGTACATAGCTAGAAGCAGAAGATGATCATTCTGTGATCACCAGAAAAAAAAGAACCAAGAAAAATTCTTCTGATCTACTGGTACGCAATTGCTATCAAGTACCTAGCATGGGAGCTGCAGAGAATGTTAGGGTTGAATGAAAATGCAACAGGAGGAAAGGAATACACTGAAGATGGATGTTCAACCTAATCCACAAGGATGTCAAATGTGCCCAACAGAAGGTCTCTTACTATCCAAAGAAAACAGACTATCCTCAGTAGAGAGTGGTTGCTAAGAAGAGTTGACAGACTGTTCTGTAAGGAAAAAAAGACAGCAGGATTGTGTGCTTGTCTTCCTGGTGTGGAGATATGTCACTGCAAGATTGGATGGGATCTTGAAGAGGGCAGGCAAAGATTCACTCCTGCTTGCTGCGCTGGTGCCTGAAGCTGGCCGTGACCTGGTGGTGGAGCAACAGTAACACTCATTAAAGCCTTTTGGATAATGCAGGCCTTTTGTCTCTACAAGAGCTTCCTTAGAAAAGGGAAGAGAAGTGGGCTACTTGCTCCACCCTTCCCCACCCCACACAAGCAAACACTGAAGGAGCGAGTGTAGTCTTATGGCCTGTGAATGAGGTTACAGCAAAATGCAGCTTAGGTTTGTCAATCTGGGAAAACCTTTTAGTAACCCTGGGCCAAGTGTTAGGTTCCAGGATTGTTTCACCTGATATTCAATTTCATTACTAAGTCATAATTATACAAAATATTTGATATGTATAGGTTTTAAATTATTCAGAGAAGGGATTCTATATTGTTCCATGAATAACAATAGATACATAATGAGAATTACTCAGAAAAATAATTTATCCATGAGATACAAAGGAACACATTGCAAAGAGGGTGGTGACTTTTGCAGTATTCAGAGATCTTGGTCCTTAATGAAAAAAAATATTATTACAAATATATGAGTGGGAAACTTGTTATGCATCACTGAACTATTCATTTAGGGGTTCATCTATAGTGCACACGAAGTATCCAAAGTTTTTGTGTGTGAGCAGCTTCTGAGGGACCCAACTAATGGTAGATTGACTAAGGGGAAGGGAGGCTACTTTCCCATAAGCTCTGGGAATTTCTATATTTGGGAGGTCTTGTGCTGAAAACTCCTCGGGGCTCATGGATCCTTCTGTGTGCATGGTTAAGAAACTTTGTGAAGAGAACTAGGCTGTCTGTCCCCCACCAGCAGAAGGGTCATGCAGGCAATAATGATTTCAACTCTCTTGACTACTTTGCATAAGTGCAGCATGGAACTTTATCAGTTTCACTGGTTTACATTGGTGTAAATATAAGGAATTTATTTTAAAATCTGTATTTTGTCTTATT
Organism: Chelonoidis abingdonii; assembly: GCF_003597395.2. Classification (NCBI taxonomy): domain Eukaryota; kingdom Metazoa; phylum Chordata; order Testudines; family Testudinidae; genus Chelonoidis; species Chelonoidis abingdonii. Next base: position 124,711,544 of record NC_133770.1, read on the forward strand.
TAATTCTGGTAAAATTGCATAAAACATATATCTGTCCCTATCTTTATTCTATAATGTGTTTCAGAATAAAATCACATACTCTAGTGGGAAAACACACTTGGATGGGATCCAAAATATCAGCTCAACTGTTTTTTATAGATAGATAGAAATAGGGATGATTTCCTTCCATGAACTTTGCAGCGGCGTCAGTGAGGAAATATTCATTTGCTGGGATTTGTGGTGACTGAACAACACATCCACACCAGCTATAAAATTCCTGAAAAGACTGTCTGCCCTGAGGTTGTTAATTTCTCAGTAAACCTCTGTTACTCATATCAGTCCTTCCACAGGAAAAGCAACGGCATACTATGTACATCAAAAGAAGACGATCTCCTCAAAATTTTATTTAATCAGGAGAAAAGAAAGAAAAAAAAATCCTGTTTGAAAAATGTACCTATTTTCTGGGGAGCAACGGCATGTGAAATGCAATACAAAATAAGTAGCAACAGTGACTGATTCCTCTGTATCTAAAGATTCAAAACATAACTGTCCCTACGTACATAAGTATTGATTATCTATTTAATGATACAAGGATTATAGGAAATAAGCAATATTATCTAGAAGTGTATCAACTAATTTAGACAGCAGGAAAGCCTTGTTGTGAGAATGTAGCAAGAACATCAATTGATACCTGGAACACAACAAAGTCTAGCCTCAGCCTATGAGACCAGGCTGAATTAAGGCAATCTGTGGTTTTAGAACCACCCCCACCTTTTTATGGTGGAGGAGAGGATCATTAGTACCCATCCAGCCCCTGAAAAACTAATAACAAATTTAAATGTAACAACAACTCTAATGAAGTCAAAAGAATGAGAAGTACTTGTGGCACCTTAGAGACTAACAAATTTATTTGAGCATAAGCTTTTGTGGGCTAAAACCCACTTCATCGGATGCATGCAGTGGAAAATACAGTAAGAAGATATATATATACACAGATGGCAACACCCATTTTTTCCTCTGTGTATCTATCTATCTATCTCCCTACTATATTTTCCACTGCATGCTTCCGATGAAGTGGGTTTTAGCCCATGAAAGCTTATGCTCAAATAAACTTGTTAGTCTCTAAGGTGCCACAAGTACTACTCGTTCTTTTCGCTGATATAGACTAACATGGCTACCACTCTGAAACCTCTAATGAAGTCAACACACATCTGTAATTCCACCACCCAGTCACCTCAGTCAGGAGCGACAAAATAATCTCTCTCTCTCCCTCTCTCTCTCTGTGACACTCTGCATGGTGATATTCTAATCAGTGGGAAATAATAAAACCACTCCATGCTCATGTCACAGTAAATCATGTGAGGCAACACCCTCCATCACTAGTGCCCACATCAGAGAAGCAAGGCCACACTTGTGCCATAGGATCTCCATATCAAATTACCCTAAGGAGTGCTGTCAGAGTACCAGCCAGTGCATGGTCCGGCACATCCAGGTGTTCTTATTAGGATTGCCACCTTTTTAATTCCTGTAACCAGACCCCCGAGGCCCTATCCCCTTCCCCACATCTTCCCCCAGGCCCCACCCACTTATCTGCCTCTTCCCCCAAAGCCATACCCCCATTGCTAGCTCCTCTGCCCCCCCATCCCCATCTGTTGCTGGATCATCTCAAGGAGCCAGTCTGCAGGTAGAAGGTGGCCCCAATTGAGCAGGGGCTGGTGCAGATTAATGACCCGGCACCTCTCCCCACCCTGTGGTAAGTAGACTTTTGGTTCGAGTGCCATTTAGGGTTGTCAGATCCCTGAAAACCAGGCATCTGGCAATGCAGATACAGAAGCCAAAAATCAGACTGTTTGGGTAAAAAACGGTCAGGTGGCAACCCTAATTCCCACAAACCTAGTAGGCTGGGGCTCTCTGTGTAATGTAAGCTAGACGACAGCCCCCTCACATGTTATGAATCATTTCTAACAAAAAAGGAGGGACTCTGAAAAAGACCGCTCTTAAAGGAACCATTAACTGCAAGCCGGAGCCCCAGGCCCTTTAAATTGCCACCAGAGCCCTGCTGCTGGAGTCCTGGGGCAGCGGCAGTGGGGCTCCAGGAGTTATTTAAAGGGCCAGGGCTCCCGCTGCCTCTACTGCCCTGGGCCCTTTAAATAGCCACCAGAGCCTGCCACTGCTACCCCAGGGCTCCAGGGGCTATTTAAAGAGCCGGGGTCATAGAAGCAGGGGAGTTAGTTCAATCAGGGAGGATGAGGCCCTGTTCTAGCAGTTGAGGTGTGAAAACCAAGGCAGGAGAAACTGGTTTTGTAGTCGGCAAGCCATTCACAGTCTTTGTTTAATCCTGAGCTGATGGTGTCAAATTTGCAGATGAACTGAAGCTCAGCAGTTTCTCTTTGAACTCTGGTCCTGAAGTTTTTTTGCTGCAGGATTAAACAAAGACTGTAAATGGCTTGCCGACTACAAAACCAGTTTCTCCTCCCTTGGTTTTCACACCTCAACTGCTAGAACAGGGTCTCATCCTCTCTGATTGAACTAACCTCGTTATCTCTAGCTTGCTTGCATATATATACTTGCCCCTGGAAATTTCCACTACACGCATCCGACGAAGTGGGTATTCACCCACAAAAGCTCATGCTCCAAAAAGTCTGTTAGTCTATAAGGTGACACAGGATTCTTTGCTGCTTTTACAGATCCAGACTAACACGGCTCCCCTCTGATACTTGACATTTTTAGCATGTTCATTATTGTTAAATAATTTCTCACAACTAAAATCTTCAGATAAGTGGCCATTGTGGTTGCATGCAGTAAGAAATTTATTATCTGGTTATTTAAGATTGGTTAACAGAAATTGCTGAAGTTGATTTCTAAGAGCACCTAGTAGAAAGAATTAATGTTAAAGCAGCTGTTAAATTATTTATGGTTTTGTCATAAGTTAATTTTCAATATTTACAAAAGAATGCACATCAAAGAAGTGTCTAATTCAGGTCTTCATTGAAGTGAAGGAGAGGGGAAAACGTCTTTCCGGCTGTTAGGTATTGTCTTATTCTGATTGTATTGTGGAATGTTACCTGTTTGTAACTTTGTTTAATGTACTACTAGTAACAGAGTTTGTATTAAGTTTGAAACCCTTTAGTAGACACGCATGTTAATTATGATGGAATGTTCTGTTCCACTACCTGCAAAAAGCAGTAAAAGGCTCTTCAGCCAGTTAGTCTGAATTGTCTGAATATTAAGGGCCCAATCCTGCATGAAGCTGAATCCTTCTGGGAGGGAAGGGAATCAGTACCTCCCAGGATTACTTTACAGGATTCTGCCCTAAGTACTTAAAAGTAAAATGAATCTTAAATACAAATATGGCAAACCTGCTTCCCACTCCCCAAACATGGGTTTTTCTACCCCTAATGTCTGGTTTCACACTGTCAAACTGTTTATTAAGGCATGCTGCTGTACTGTAATATAGGAAAGTGAAGTTGGCTATTAACACTTTTGATAGAAGCCTAATGGTTTAATTGCAACAGACTCAGGGGACTGCACTAATATTTATGAAAACCTCTGTGTATCCAGGAGACAGTGATTACAAGCTGAAAACTATGAATACAAATCTCTGTGGGAAATCAGATAAATTAAGTGTTTATTTTATAGAAAAATTGAGTGATATTTTGATGAAGGGGCAGATTATAGAACACACACCTCAGAGCATTCAAAGTAATCTAAAATTCTTAATATATCAGCCGTCCTCCCAGATCACAGTCCAAACTTCTTAGATTTCCCAAATGCAGATGGTTCATCATTACTAAACTTTACAAATTTAGCAATATTGTACAGTGACTATACATCCTGATTTATGTATACTGCTTGCTCTTTTTCATTTAAACTTTGAAGACAGCTCAATAAAACTGCAACTGTCATTGATTTACTTTCCACATGGCTATATATGCTGTTCCAAGTGGTTTTGTTTTCATCAGCTGTATAGAAATGAGTGTTTCAAAAACTTCATCAATAAATATTGAAGCCTGTTTTCTTCTTGTGGTGAAATGGAAGAAGAGAAATGACTTGACCAGCCATCCCTGAGATGCATTTTTCAATAAAATGTTGTGATAAATGAAGGGAGTAGGGGTAGCTCGCTTTTATGGACACCCAGCCAGCCAGTAGCTATAAAATTCCTCTTAGTAGCTGTTCTCTAACTGGTCTACCTGTAAAGGGTTAAAAAGTTTCACTGCTCTGCATAGGTAAAAGGAAGTGAGTGGGCACCTGGCCAAAAGAGCCATTGGGAAGTCTGGAACTATTTAAAATTGAAAAAAAGACTTCCCTTTTGTCTGTCTGTCTGTTGTTCTCTCTGAAGAGAGGGAGTCAGGGCAGAGCTATGCTGTAAGAAGCTTGGACCAGGTATGAAAAATCATCAGTCTCATACCTGGAAACTACTCATTTAAAACCCAGATATGTAAAAGCAGCAGAGAATCCTGTGGCACCTTATAGACTAACAGACGTTTTGGAGCGTGAGCTTTCGTGGGTGAATATCCACTTCGTCAGACGCAGGTAGTGGAAATTTCCAGGGGCAGGTATATATATGCTAGCAAGCAAGCTAGAGATAACCGAGTTAGTTCAATCAGCAGAGGATAGGCCCTCATGTCTCTACCAGTAGAGCGGTCCGTGAACCCAAATGAACCAAGCGGGAGCGAGAAACCTTTCGTTCTCTGTACAATTGGTAGGCAGCCACTCATCGGACTCTGTATGTTGTAGTCCAGATGCTGAAATGATGTTATCAAAATTTTGCTCCATAATTGGTGAACTGAAGGCTCACAGTCTTTCTCGGTTTGAAGTCTCGGTCTCGTATGAAGTTTGGTTGTTTGCCTGCAGGACATAAGGCACCTTAAGGTGCTCTATAGTGTGGCCAGGGAGGACTCTTGAAGTTGTTTCCTGCATCTCTACAGGTTGTTGTGTATATTGCCACATTACCTGATATGCTGCGCATCACTTGTGTGTGCCATTGTTGATCCTTTTCCGTATAGTGACTGTCCCAGTCTATTATCTGCAGAGCCGGCATATATGTATTATAATTCGTGCTTAGGTTGAGAGATGAACCATGTGGATGGATGCGCATCTGGTTATCTCTGGTCGTAGATATGGTGGCCCAGATGCTGCATCCATGAGATTTGCGATGTCTAGAAGAGTAAGTACGTTCTATTTGTACGAGTTTGCCAGTACGGTGGAAGCCCAGAGTGCCAGCTAGTTCTGTGGAGGCAGAATGGACTGGTTTTTCTCTTCCCCACCCAAGGACCTGATTGAATGCTTATTGGCGTGATGGGATATCGTCTCTTATTGGAAACGAGTTTCTGGATAACAACAGGAGATGAGGATGATCTAGTTCCCCCCTGATGACATCTGCTGTTGTAAGGGCGGTATTGTAAAGCGATGCAGGATTGGCTTCTTTCGATATGGTATGCGTTGCCCAGTAATGGCCCAGTATCCCTGTGTTTACTTTCTATGTGGTCGTCTTATTCTTGCGATGCTCTTCAGGGCAGGAAGCCTTTGGTTGCAGCTATACGTTTCACCGGCGCTCTGTTGAATGCTGTTTGCCCTAATCCTGTCGGGCTAGATGGTTACGTTTTAGAGCGACATGTCCCTTGCGTCGCACGTAGTATGGGGCATAATGTCAGGAGAGGTTGGTACTTTGCATAGTCTGAGGAAGTTCTAGAGCAGATGCGATTGTACCTCCATGCTGCTCAAGACATAATGTGGATGTACGTGGTGGAGGTCGCAACCGATGGGAAGCTGGAGGCAGGTGCATGTCTAGCGCTAAGCAGTCCGCGTAGGATTTCGTTATACTAGGGTGGTGTTTAATGTGACCATCAACTATTTGCACCGTGGTGTCTAGAAGTGGACCTGCCGTGTAGATTGGTCCAGCTGAGGTTGATGATGGGGGTGGAAGGTTATGTGTGAAGGAATTTTCTAGAGTCTCCTTCCATGGGTCCAGATGATGAAGATGTCATCAATGTAGCGTAGGTAGAGAAGGGGCGTGAGTGGACGAGGCTGAGGAAGCGTCCATGCGTCACATAAAAATATTGGCGTATTGTGGGGCCATGCGGGGGCATAGAGTACAGGCCACTGATCTTGGAGATATAATATGTCATCAAACTTGAAATATTGTGTGTGAGTATAAAGGCACAGAGCTCAGCAGTCAGTTGTGCTGTGGCATCATCAGGGGGATACTGTTGCGATCGACTTAGAATATCCTCGTGTGTGCTGGGCAATGTTGTGTAGAGAGCCTCTACCATCCATGCTGCGCCTAGGAGAAGGTGCTTTCTGCGGAGGTGACCAATACATTCCGTAGTTCGTCCTCCAGAAATCATGGAGTGTTGTCACGGAAGATAGGTGGTTAGTGCCACTGGATGGCATAAGTGGTCACTGCAGTAGAAGAGTCCACCCCCACATCCAGACAGTCCTTCCATGTGAGGTGGGGCCAATGCCTGAAGATGAGGGCGTCCAGGATTTCTCGGTTTGTGGATCCTTGGTAGGAATAGGATAGAAATAAACCTGTCGGTGCCTCCCGAAATGTTGAATGATCGATACGGTGATTAAGGGCTGGTAATGTAGAAGGCGCGCAGTTGTCCTGAGTAGAATGTTCTAGTGTGTAGTGTAAATTCTCCTCATATAGATGGGAGATGCTGAGAGCGGATTCAAGTGTGCGCCTTGGTTAAAGAATTTGAGTGGATGGAAATGTCTGGCAGGCGCCTTTTGGGGTGTAGCTCAGACCTAGGTGTCATGTGAATAGACATACAGCGTGCACCTTCCTTTTACCAGCTGCCAAATCCACGTGGCTATTATAATGTCAGGCATGAGTCTGTGGAATGTCGAGCATTATGCGTATTTCTAGCAAACGACACTCTCTGTAAGGTTATAGCAAGGTCTGTAGACCGCGTCGTTATTTCATGATCGTCATGTCGGCGGAGAGGACGCCTCAATTCAATGTAATACGTGTCCACGAGAACTGATATTTATACATTACGGCCTCAGGTATCGGAAGTCCATGGCGCAGCTTCTTCTTTCTTTGTGCTGTGGTGGAGCGGTTACCTTAGTGTATGCAGTGCACATTCGGTGTTTGGAAGTATGATCGTTAGACGAGTGTACCGGAAAGGAGTATGGCTCCTTCGCCCACAGAACTGAGTATCAGTGGTGGTGGCATAGGGCGGTCACGTCTGCAGAGACCATCTACCGACGCACTGAGAGAGATGGAGCAGTCGGCCCAGCAACCGTAAATATGAACCATAACTCTCTGGTGTGTCGCTCGCGCGGTATTAATTGAACGGATATGGTTAGGGGTACTTAACGGTCTGTCAGTCCCTGCCTTCACACCCCTCAGTAGCGCATGGCATAGAATAGGGACAAAGAATTAAGAGACAGTAATTTCCCCGACATATACAGCTATCCAATAATTTTACCTTATGTAGAGTAGAGTGAATATAGAGTAGGTATTCTTAGTTTTAGCCTCCGGGTGTTCTTCATTATACTATAGTCGTATATAGTCCGTTTTCTTTATTTGGAAGTGTTGCGAATGTTGATAAACTGAAATAACTGTTCTTCCTAGGTATGGACCATGAAAGCTACTTTATTGTGTTAGCATGTTTTCCGTGTTTGCTGTTATAGGATTTGGCTAGGACTGCAGCGTTGGTTCCTCAGTTTCTTTTGGATAGTGTATGGCTAACAGCTCCCTCACTGTGAGCACATACTTGCATGTTAGTATGTGAGATAGCAGTGGATTTTTTTACCTTAAAGTCCATTTAGTTATGATTGTCCAGTTCCAGAGGTTATATCCTGCGCCCAAAAGTTTTTCGAGTAGAGTAAGCGGAGGAAACGAAAGTAGGTGCTGTACTCGTCATTTGTACGTCAATGTAATTTACTTAGCGATAGAGGATTTAGGCACTCGGATGACTTGTCACTCCTATATGTGCCTCCCTAGAATCAGTGCACTTGCATCGTGTGCAATCCAAGTATCCCAGGAAAAGGGTAGGCCGTGAGGTTAGACTCCTGCGACAAAATTGCGTAAGAAAATGACAGTGTTCTAGTATCCTTTGCCCACTGGAAAGACGCTTGGCCTAGACCTGATTACTATTGCAAGTGTACTCACCAGCAACTCGGTTCTTCATCTCCGCCTATTACCCTCCATTTGCCCAGGTGACTTCCTATTGATGACGGGCAGAAAATCTCACAATCCCAGTGCAACAAAATCTCGAGACTGCCAACTCTGCCCACATATCTACACCAGCGACACCATCACAGGACCTAACCAGATCAAGCCATACCATCATCTGTTCATTCACCTGCACGTCCACCAATGTAATATACGCCATTCATATGCCAGCAATGCCCCTCTGCTATGTACATCGGCCAAACTGGCAGTCACTACGGAAAAGGATAATGGACACAAATCAGATATCAGGAATTGGCAATATACAAAACTGTAGAGAGAACATTCAACCTCCCTGGCCACACTATAGCAGACCTTAAGGTGGCCATCCTGCAGCAAAAAAAACTTCAGGACCAGACTTCCAAGAGAAACTTGCTGAACTTCTGTTCATTTGCACAATTTTACAACCACTCAGCTGCTGGGTATAAACCAAAGACTGTGATATGGCTTGCCAATTACATAAAACCAGATTTCCTCCTTCCTCTTGGCTTTCAGCACCCTACAATTACATGACTGCGTAGAACTCAGCAAGCGCACTCAAGCTTTCCCTCCCTGATTGAACTAACCTCGTTATCTCTAGCTTGCTTGCTAGCATATATATACCTGCCCCTGGAAATTTCCACTACCTGCGTCTGACGAAGTGGATATTCACCCACGAAAGCTCATGCTCCGAAACATCTGTTAGTCTATAAGATGCCACAGGATTCTCTGCTGCTTTTACAGATCCAGACTAATACGGCTACCCCTCTGATACCAGATATGTAAGTAGATCAGGAAATGTCTAGGAAGATGCAGTTAGGTTTATCCCTTTTATTTCGTTATGGCTTGTGGACTCCTCTGTGCTAACCCCACGTGCTTTTATTTTGCTTATAACCCTTAAGCTGAACCTCAAGAAAGCTATCCTTCGTGCTTAATTCTTGTAGTTGCTCTTTTAAAATCTAGCAATAGCCTGAGTTCCCAGATGTATTTTCTTCCTCTTTTTTTATTCATAAATTTTACCTTTTTAAAGAACAGAATTGGATTTTTGTGTCTTAAGAGGTTTGTGCACATGTTGTTTAATTAGCTGGTGGCAACAGCGAATTCCTTTTTTTTTTTTTTTTTTCTTTCTCAGCTCTTTGCTGGAGGGGGGCTGAAAGGGTTTGAGAGTACCCCACAGAAAGGAATTCCCAACTGCACCTTCTTGGGCTCTCAAAGGGGTTCTGCACTTGGGTGGCGGCAGCATCTGCCCATCCAAGGTCAGAGAAAAGCTGTAACCTTTGGAGTTTAATACCAGCCTGGAGTGGCCAGTATTAATCTTTAGAATCCTTGCAGGCCCCCACCTTCTGCACTCGAAATGCCAGAGTGGGGAATTAGCCTTGACACATGCTGATTAGGACACAACCAGTCTTCCATATCGTTCTGTAGCACATCTTCTCTCCAAATCATTACAAATGGAATAATGGCCCCCACTTGTGGAATGCAGAGGTAGTCAAGTGGTGTTGCTGGAGACGCCAGGGCTAAGCTCTGCCCTTCAGCTCAGGCCACCAGATTTTCTGCCTCTGGCGGTGGAATAAGTTAGCAATGCAGTTTCTTCCAACCATTTTGTTTTAAAATATATTTTGAAATTTGTTTTCATGCAGTTGCAACTTACAATCTTCTTCTTCTTCCTTCTCTGCACCATGTAAATAGCAAATTTCAACCATCTGGATCTGCTACTACAGCACTTCCCTGCTGGATTCCTCTGGCCCCACACAGTCATGGCTGAGCTATTTCACAAATACCTGCCTTAAATCTAAGCAGTACTCCCTTCGTGAATCATCATATATGGATTCTTCAGAGGCTAAATTATCCCCTGCTTGTTGCCAACCAGCTTCCCCTCACAGTACCAGGGTATAAGATTGGAGTCAGACAGGCACATTGGGTACCCTCCATGCTCTGAAGAGCCAGGACACCAACACAGAAAAGACCAATCAGGAGCTTTTGAGCATTTGGGAGAGTCTAAGGATGATAGGAAGCTATCTGGCCTGTTCAGCTGGTGAGTCCCACAATAGACCTGGGCAAGAGGAGGAAAAACCCTGAAAGAAGCCACCACCCTCACAAATACTGAAGTGGGTCCTTGACTCCCTGAGGAAACAAGCAGGGTTCCTACACAGGTCCCCTTCCTCCCACTATGAATTGGGGGATTCTCATACTGTGCTGGGGTAAGTCCTGCAAACCCCAGACACTTTAGGTCCCTAAAAGTAAGTCCTTTGCAACCAAGGATTAGTTGAGCCCAGTAATAGCCTTTTATTTACTTATTTTTAGTTTGGGGGAATTATGTGCTATTTTGTTTTTATCCATGTTGGGGGTGGAGGATGGGGACCTTAAAGGGGGGAAAGGGTCCTGCCACCAGTGAGTGGGAGTTGCAGAGTGAGCTTGCCCTGCATTCACTTCACATGGATGGCTCCTACAGGGCTGAACCCATTTCCTGCTCTGAGGCCTGGTCTACACTACGAGTTTATATCGAATTTAGCAGTGTTAAACCGCATTAACCCTGCACCCGTCCACACAACGAAGTCCTTTATATCAATATAAAGGGCTCTTAATACCGGTATCTATAATCCTCCCCGACGAGGGGAGTAGCACTGAAATCAGTAGTGCCATTTCGGACTAGGGTTAGTTGGCTGCAATTCGATGGTATTGGCCTCTGGGCGCTATCCCACAGTGCACCATTGTGTCCGCTCTGGACAGCAATCTGAACTCGGATGCACTGGCCAGGTAGACAGGAAAAGCCCTGCAAACTTTTGAATTTCATTTCCTGTTTGCCCAGTGGGGAGCGCCGATCAGCACGGGTGACTGTGCAGTCCAAGAGCTCCAGCATGGACCATACGGGAGATACTGAATCTGATCTCTGTAAGGGGAGATGAATCTTTTCTATCAGAACTCCGTTCCAAAAGACGAAATGCCAAAGCATTTGAAAAAATCTCCAAGGCTATGATAGACAGAGGCCACAGCAGGGACTCAACACAGTGCTGCATGACAAGCGTAACAGAAAGCCAAAGAATCAAATGGACAGTCATGGAGGGAGGGATGGGATACTAAAGACTACAGCTATCCCACAGATCCCCGCAGTCTCCGAAAACCATTTGCATTCTTGGCTGTGCTCCCAGTGCCTGAAGGGTCAAAAACATTGTAGCAGGTGGTTCAGGGTATATGTCGTCAATCTCTCCTCCCCACCCCCTGTGAAAGAAAAGAGAAAAAATCGTTTCTCACCTTTTTTCAATGTCACTGTGTGTCTAGTGGATGCTGCTGGTAGATGCGGTGCTGCAGTGCTAAACAGCAGCATCCCCTCCCTTTCCCTTCCTGATGGCAGATGGTGCAATAAGACTGGTAGCCGTCATCATCATTCAGTGAGTGCTCCGGGTCAGCCTCGGTGAGGTCAGCCGGGGGCGCCTGGGGAAAAATGGGAATGACTCCCGGTCATTCCCTTCTTTAAGCTTTGTCTCCTGGAGATTCAGTCCTGCCTGGAATATCATAACAGCTGGAGGCTACCTCCCCCCGTTTCTTATTCATGCATTCTTTATTACTTCTTTATTACTTCATCACACAAATGGGGGAATAACTGTAATGATAGCCCAGGAGGGTTGGGGGAGGAGGGAAGCAACGGGTGGGGTTGTTGCAGGGGCACCCCCTAGAATGGCATGCAACTCATCATTTCAGCGAGATGTCTGGGGCTCTGACCCAGAGCAGCCATTTGCCTCTCTGGTTCTTTAGTAGGCTTGCCCAATATTCTAGGCAGGACTGACTCTACCTTTAGACAAAATGTAAAGAAGAAAATGACTGGGGAGTCATTCCCATTTTTGTCCATGCGCTCCCGGCCAACTTCACCTAGGCCAGCCAGGAGCACCCATGACAGCAGCAGACAGTACAATAGGACTGGTAACTGTCATTGCCAATTTCCAAAGCAGCAGACGGTACAATAGGGCTGGTAACCGTCTCTGCTAACTCGCAAAGGCAAGGGGATGCTGCTGTGTAGCACTCCAGTACCGCATCTGTCAGCAGCATCCAGTAGACATACAGTGAAAATGAAAAAAGGCTAAACGGGCTCCTTGGCTGCCATGCTATGGGGTCTGCCAGGGCAATACAGAGAAAAGGGCGCGAAATGATTGTCTGCCGTTGCTTTCACAGAGGGAGGATTTACTGATGAAATCATCAGAATCACCCACGACACTGTTTTTGCTCCATAGTGCATTATGATCTCAACCCAGAATTCCAATGGGCGGGGGAGACTGCGGGAACTATGGGATAGCTATGGGATAGCTACCCACAGTGCAACGCTCTGGAAATCGAAGCTAGCCTTGGTACATGGACGCACACCACTGAATTAATGTGCTTAGTGTGGCTGCGTGCATTCGACTTTATACTATCTGTTTCCAAATACCGGTTTCTGTAAAATTGGAATAATCCTGTAGTGTACACATACCCCAAGTGTTGCGACCTGACTCACAGGTTGCAGCACTCATCAGGTTTGGTTCAGTCACTCCCATCAGGATGATGGAGGGGCAGCTGGGCCAAATTTAAGTGAGTGGCACTGGCATCCTGCATGTCAGGTTGTCTCTCTGACATGATGGCGGAATGTCTGGGTAAAGCAGCACTGTAACCCTATGTAACAGTCATGATGCGTCCCACTCAAATTTGGCCAAACTGCCCCCATCTTTCTCCTCTCCTCCGCCCCTGTCATGATGGAGGGGCGGCCAGGCCAAACCTGAGCAGAGCTGTAGGAAAGGAGCAACTTCTGGGGGGTGAGTTTTTCATTTAATCATTTCTTAATCAAAAAGATTTTGTCCTGAATAAACCTTTGATGTGATTTGTGATGAGCGATGGATTCTAACGTGATGGCTACAAGGAAGCCATTTTATAGCCATTGCTAAACTTCAGCAGATATGTGCCTCCAAAGTTACAGGTGAGGAGCTTTTGGATGAAAAGGCTGAGCAATCAGTAGTTGAGACTGAGGAGAGCCTTCAGTCCCCACTGCTAAAACCAACATAGCAATCCATTAGTTGCTACCAACACCAAGGTTATCCAAGAAAGGACTCTTACCCTGGGTGAGGAAAATATCTGGAGCAGAAGCTTCCAAGTAAACCCAGGTAAATTTTCCTTCAAACCAACAAAATCCTCAGCATGACAAAGCCAATGGCATTGGTATACAAGAGTTCACAGTTCCTGTACAGGACTCTTTCTTCTGATCCACCCTCTGAACCCAGAGCCATAAGTGGCTGGTTGTAGTTACAGCAAGGCACAAGTTGCATGTTACACACTTATACCCATTCACAGACAACATACCAATCAGTACTCTGCCCAGAGAAATAGACCCATTCTGAAATGAACAGCTGCTGGAAAGGATTCATAGCCACCAGTTCTTCAAAATCCAGAGGAGGTCATCACAATCTAGTAAATTGCTCACCCAGAGATCAAAACAGACATGGCTCTGGCTGTAATTTTACCACAATGATAAAGATGTGCAAAGATCCAAAATTTCATTGCATTCAAACATTTCCTGAGGGATCCTCAACAGCCAATTATCTCAAATGGTTGGGATTCCTAGTGCCAGACAGAACTCATACAGGATATTTCACTTACTGATGTGGTCAAATTTACATTGCTGATGTAAGGTGAGCTAGAAAACAATCAGGAGCAAGGATTCATGGGATTAGAACCCACTTCTGAACAGCCTGGGAGGTTGACATCCCACATTGCCCCCATCACGCCATGCAGAGCCATAGCCAGGCAACACTGTGCAGATTAGATGCTGCAGGAAATACTGCCTGAAGGATCCAGAGTGACAGTACCCCTAGCCCCCTGATTGGCCAAGCAAGCTACTTAACCCTGGAGAGTGCACAGGAAGCTGAGCAACCACACAGATATCTGGTCTGCTGTAATTCCAGACCATACCTTGATCTCTGACTCTGAACCTTGCCTCCTAACTCAAGTCTGGTGCAATCTCTGGTCTCTGACCCTGTCCTGACTCTGAACCTCCTGGCTCTAGCAATTCCTCTGATCCCTGCTCACTGGCTACCATTTTGTGGCTGTCATTGATGTTTGGACACCAGTGCAGCTGTGACCACTATGTCAGATGGCCTGTGTCCTAGTCCCTTACATGCAGTGCTCAGCACTGACTTCTACATGCTACTGTAATGCAAGTACAATAATAATCACAAAGGTCTGGTGATCTCAACTACACCAGAGTTTCTCCAAGTTGGGCTGGAGTCCTACAACCAAGCACTGTAGAAAAATGAGTACCAGTCATAATGGCTTTTTGTAGCCAGTCACATCTTAGCCTACGTTTGAGTATCAGTTGTCAAGTTCAGCCACAGGCTTGTCCAATCTGTCATTTTGATTGGTTTTCTAGTCTCCATTCCCTGTGAAAGGAAAGTTTTGTAAATAGTTCCGATAGCCATACAAGAACCACACTGCCTTTGTCATGAGGAAAAAATTATTCTTCTAGCTTCAGAAAAGTGTCTGTTCAAGGCAAGTTCTTCTCTACAATTCCTAGGAAATAGTTCTATCATTTTTTTCTAAGCCTCAGAAGGTTATGGCATAAATGGGCATTCCTAGAGCTCTAAAGTTATACCTCAAGCATATGGAGTGCCTGTACCATTTGCATCTTATTCTATCCCAAATGTCATGGCCTTAGGACCTCAGAGTTGCTACAGGCAAGATGTACAAATCCTGTACCAGTTGGCATGCTAGGCATCTGGGAAACTATTCCCAGATGTCCTTAGAATCACTGGGGGGAAAGTGTATGGACATAATCCAAGGAAGACTTGCAAAGTAAATTTGCATTCTTCTGTAGAGACACACACTGGCAGGAAGGTGCTACTGGATTGGTTCCTATATAACTTCTTAGTTTACAAAGCTCTTATTTTATATGGGCAGAACTTTCATTCCTGTCTACTACTCTACTATAATAAATTAACTCTGTTGATACTTTCCCTGCCTACTTCTGGGATTCATTGCTTGCTAATTCCCATGAGTAATGAATGAGGAGAGATTCTGTGCAACAGAAGGAGACATTTCTTAGCTGATCAATTTCTTTATGTTAGTGACTTCTCTCCAAATTCAGCCCATGCTGGTAGTCTGGTAAATAACCAGAATACAAATTGATTTTTTTACTTTAAAGGGAGACACATATCGTTGTGGCAGGGCACTGGAAAGCCTTTAATCAGC
Organism: Chelonoidis abingdonii; assembly: GCF_003597395.2. Classification (NCBI taxonomy): domain Eukaryota; kingdom Metazoa; phylum Chordata; order Testudines; family Testudinidae; genus Chelonoidis; species Chelonoidis abingdonii. Next base: position 124,726,890 of record NC_133770.1, read on the forward strand.
ACCTGCCACCCCAGCCCTAATCAGGGGGAATGGACTGGGGCTCGGTAAATAGCCCTGTGCCTGCCTGGTAACTGCCCACACTTGCCAGCCTCATTAGCAGAAGCTAAAAGGCTAGGAGGAAGTGGAAGAAGAGGTGAGGTTTTGTTCGGTTCAGAAGGAGCCTACTAGTCTGTTGCTGGTCAGGCTGGTGTGAGGCCAAGCTGTGTAAATAGCCTGCAAATAGCAGGAAACTGGTGATGGGAAATGGACACAACATAAAGAGCCTGGGTGTTGCACCAGCTCGGAGTGTCCATGAGGCCAAGGGACTGAACCCAACGAGGGGCAGTGTTCACTCCGTTACACGTGGTGGTTTGTCTGAGATCTCAGCCACTGCCAGAGAGTGGCAACCTGAGCATTGAAGGAACCATGCAACGGCTTGCGAAGCAACAAGAGGAGCTGCAGAAAACCCTGCAGGCCTTTCAGCAGTCCCACCAGGCTGAGAGACAGGCCTTACTCACTTGGCAGGCCAAGCAACAAAAGACCCTCCAGGACTTCATCAGGGAAGTGGCCAGGGTACAGCAGCAGCTTCTGCACCAGTTGATGAGTCCCCCGGGAGGTGATGGCAGCCATGCATGAAGGTTGGGGCTCTGTAAGATGGGCCCCACCGCTGACCCTGACACCTTCCTGTGCACTTTTGAATGGGTAGACATGGGCACCAGATGGGACAAGGCAATGTGGGCTGTAAAACTAGCCCCCTATCTGGCTGGAGAGGTGCAGGCTGACTACATGGCCCTAACTAATGAACAGGCCAAAGATTGTGAGGCAGTGAAGGCAGCAGTCCTGGACTGAGATGGGACTCTCAGCCGAAAAGTACCAGCAGACGTTTCGAGCGGCATGGTAGATAGGGGGTTTGTGGCCTCATGCTTTTGCCCAGAAGGTCATGGACTGGGCAACGCGGTGGTTAAGGCCCGATACCCAAATGGTGGGAGAGATAATGGACTGAGGGATCCTGGAAAATGTGAGAGTCTGGGTCCAGTGGGACCAGCCACATGTGGCAGAGGCCTGTCCAACTGACTGAGGAATATGCAGAGATGGACTTTCCTCGAAAAGAGGGGTGGACAGGTCGGGACTTAGTCTGGGGCAAGAAACCCTGAGAATTTCCACTCGGAAGAGGCCCCGAGAAAAAGAACAAGAAGATTGAGGAGGCCCCTAGTTGCCTGGAGCAGATGGTCTGCTGGCAATGTGGGCAGCAGGGACACAAGTGTCGGGACTGCCTGGAAATGGAATGCAGCCTAGCCGAATGTTATGGCTGAACGGTGGTGTGGAGAAGTGGGGGAAAGGACTGGCCACCATCCCCGTGTGGTGGAGAGGGAATTAGTGGACACGGTGTTGGCCTGCACCCTCCTTCAAAGAGGGCTGGTATAGCGACAATGATTTATCCTCGGGGTGTGAATGAGGCTTCAGTGCATCCATGGGGATTCGTGCCCCTGTAGGTTGGGGGCTGGTTTGCCTGGCAATGGGTGAGGATGGTGGAGGGGTTGCCCTACCCTGTGGTCCTGGGGACAGATTGGGTCCCTGTCCCAAAGGAGAAAGGGGGTCATGGGACGGTCCCTTCAGGAGGAAGATGGGGGGAGACCCCATTGAAAGGAGGGGAAACCCCTACATCCCTCAGGCCCAGCAAGGGAGAGAACCTAGGTCCCCTGAGGACAGAGCAAAACCCAAGACAACAAAGCCTGAATGAAGACAGGAGAGAGGGAGAGAGTGGTGCCCTGCTAAAGACACCCCTGGGAAGGAGGTCTGAGGAAAAAGGGGGGAAAGACCCCAGGGAATGCCTGGAGGTAGAACTTCCAAGAGGGGAGAGCCAGACTCTCCTGAGCCGGATAACTGTGCCTGAGACCCCGGGTGGCCAGCGCAAGGTCCAGAGCCACCCGACTTCCCTGCCTGACAAAAAGAGGGAGCAGCCAGTAGAGCAACCAAAAGGCTGTGAGTGGTGCAAGGACCAGTGGGTAGCCGTAGACAGTCCACCCCCTTCCCAGTGTGTCTTTTGTGGCTGGGGGATAGACAAACCCCGTGAGCAAGACCCCAGGAACCTCCCAGTGAGGGGGGGGTAGTGGGCCTCCCCAAAGCAACCTCCAGGGCAGGGGAAGACGAGGCCAAACCAGGTTCCCCTGGTGGTCACTTAAGGGGGGAGGTGTGTGGCAGGGTGCTGCTAGGAAACCCCTTAATCAGCTCCTGCCATCCCAGGCCCAATCAGGGTAAATAGCCAGTGCTTGCCTGGGAACTGCCCGCACCTGCCAGCCTCAGTAGCAGGAACTAAAATGCTGGGAGGAAGTGGAAGAAGGTGGGCAGTGACCAGGAGGGGAAGGTCAGACTCAGAGGGAGGAAGGAGCCTACTACTCTGTTGCTGGTCAGGCCGGTGTGAGGTCAAGCCGTGTAAATAGCCTGTAAATAGTGGGAAACTGGTGGTGAGAAATGGACACAAAATAAAGAGCACGGGTGTTGCACCAGCTTGGAGCATCCCTGAGTCTTAAGGAGTGGGGCCAAGGGGCTGAATCCAATGGGCATGGTGTGCACACCATTACAATCATCTTCAGGTTATTTAATACATTATATCAAGTTGTCTTAATGCTAGTAACCAGCTGCTGGAGTGTTTCCTTATAGACTTTAAGGCCAGAAGGGACCATCATGATCATCTAACCTTATTCACCCACTCCTGTAATAGATTCATAAACTCTGTCTGAGTTACTGAAGTCCTCAAATCATGATTTAAAGACTTCAAGTTACAGAGAATGTACCATTTACAGTAGTTTTAACCTGCAAGTGACCTGTGCCCAAAGTTGCAGAGGAAGGCACAAAAATCCCAGAGTCTCTGCCAATCTGACCTGCAGGAAAATTGCTTCACGCCCCAAAAATGGTGATCAGTTGGACCCTGAGCACGTGGGCATGACCTACCAGCCAGACACCTGGGAAAGAACTTTCTGTAGTAACGTAGACTGCTCTCACTCTTCTGCTGACCTTAGCTGAAGGGTGGAGCTTAGTCCTGGAGCATCCTACAACACCCCTGTATTCCATAGGTGGAGTCATTAAACCATTTGTAATGAATTTAGAGAGACGCTGCTACCAGGAAGATTAAGAAATGTCTTAATTGATCATTTTCTCCCTTCTTTTCCCGGGCTATGCACAATGTCCTGGCATGACTGTATCATTTGTACAATCCCCACATGCTCATCATGGACAAGAGGTAAGGTGCATAGCCTGCAAAGTCCAGTAATACTATAACTATAATATAATCTTTGTCCCACAATCTGTCCTCCAGATACACATCTTTTCTGGCTGGAGAAGGCCTGTGAGGAGATTCTGAGATCAAATACCAGTGAAAACTACTGAAGATGAAAAGCTTTGGAATAGGATAGGTTCAAGTAACCATTTTATTGACAATATGATTAACGGTCAACCTGTGTGGAAGCTTCCCTTTATGACCATGATTTTTTGATGAGACAGTTCTCACAGTATCTAAACACCAAATACTTCCATGACTCTTTTCAATTTGGGTACCCACCAAGGAATGATACAGAGACTGCTCCTGCTGCACTGGAAATCTTTCCAGAGGGGACTTATCGTTGGTACTACAGAAGACCTTAGTGGGAGTTCCCTGACATTTTTGTGGTTTTGTTCCTATCTCAGTGGGTTGATAACATGCACATATAGTTTTCATCTCTTCCCATCCAGATAGTATAGTTGAGCACCATTCTGGAGGAGACTGGCTCACTGAGGCTCAAGCCAGATAAAAAGAAAGGTGATAACAGTGAACTAGGGAAAGCAATCAGAAGTTATAGGAAAATCTCTCTCTCTCTCTGGCTGTCAATTTTTCTGTGTGTAAAATGTGTTCAGGGCCTAAAACAGCTTTTTTCATTTGCATTTGTCTAGTAAGTTGTGACCTCTTCTTTCTGAGGCAGACCTTGCTATCACAATCATTTCTTTGTTACCTCAACTCTAGGTTTTTGTACTGTACTATACTTGGAGCTGCACCTTAACTCTGTTTGGAAATAAAGCTAGTACAGACTGTGACATCTCTCTCTTTATGAGTATCCCACTGACAGCACATTACCCCATTGCTTCATAATCCACGCTGACTTCATGTTGGTTTCCAGGTAGAGTTTAAGGTGTTGGCATTGAACTGTAAAGCTTTAAATGGCCTTGAACCTGCCTATGTGAGATAATGCATCTCTTGTGGGGCCAGACTAGTAGAGCACAGTAGAAATAACTGAAGTCCCTTGAGCTGGAGCCCCTCTTGGTATAAAAAAAGAAGGGGCTGCTCTTTGTCTCAATGACTAAATAAAGTATAGGATTTAAACGGTTGCAAGTTAGGACTCTGAGGGGGAAAAAGAAGCATGAAGTGGGAATCATTAGCTGAATCTATGCAGAGAGAAGGCAACTGTGAATTTACTGAAACAGAAGCACAGATGGTGTTAAGTGCATCTCTCTCCCTGCACTTAAGAGACCTAAGAGAGCAAACTTGGTCTGAGGTGAGGTATATATCATCCCAGACAGTGCCTCTTCATATCAGTGACATGGACAACAGCGTGCATCACCTTGAAGAGGCCATCTGAAGCAGGAATATTAACAAATGCCAGACGCTTGTTCACTACTTCCCCGTAATGGGAATGTGAGAAATATGGCCAGATTTGCACTGAAGGAATAGTCCACCACTCAAACAGTATATAGAGGGATGCTTTGGTGAGAAAGGTGATCTGTCATATATGTTAGTTTGGAGTACATCCTTAAATACCCCCTTCACATTTATTTCTAGTCACTGTATATGATCTTTTCCTAAAGGGCCTAAAATTAATTAACATACTATCAGGTACTTCTTGGTTTGATCTTTGAACCACAGTAGATGAAAAGCAACAATATACAGTAAATATTATTGAGAATAAGATACCTTAGGAGTTTCTCTCCAAAATGTTATGACAGTTTCTGCATTTACCCACTGTAAGAATGAACACTGCTCTATGTGAGCATGTGACTAATAAGCTTCACACTGATAGAGAAATAATTCAGCAATAACTTTGTTGTTACTGTCAACTGATAGTCAGGCGTTAAACTTAGAATAACCCATTAGTGGAGAAACTTCTTTAGTGGGGGAGAGGGACTGGCAAAACATTTGAGTGTACTCAAATTTTCCTGAACATAACCGTAGCTGAGATTCAAAATGCTTGTCTTGTCATCTGCAGACAGCAGGTTTACCAGGAAGATTCTTGTAGCCAAACTAGTTGCTGTTTCACTTGGGCAATAGCAGTGAAAATGCCTATAAGGGACTGCGGCATAGATGGTCTGGGCTAGCAGTCACAGCAGGGCTGAGGACTGCCTACAAGGGGCAGTAGTTGCTGAGCAGGAGTTAAAGTAATCACAAGAGCCAGGTCCTGTAATAAGCAACAATCAGGGTCAGAGTCAGGCTGAAGCCAGAGACTGGAGATCAGAGGCAATAATAGGCTAGAATCAAGAGGCAGGAATCTGGGTCAGAGTCAGGCTTGAGTCAGACAGGAGAACAAGCAAAGCCTGGCAATGCACCAAGCCAAAGTTTGTGTGGTTGCCTAGACAACTTCTTGGGGCACCCGCTGAGCTAAACAGGGCACTTGGCCAATCAGAGGGACACAGGGTACCATCACTTTGGGTCTCTCTCTCAGGTGGTACTTCCTATGGCACCTATTCCCCATAGTGCTCCATGGCTGTGCCACTGAATGGCTCCTAGTGGTAATGTGGGACTATTGGCTGTTGCAGGCTCTGCAGTGCCATGTTCTAGTCCCTGGATCCTTACAATAGCCTACTACTCCACCACTAAGCTTCAACTTTGAACTGGAAAGCTATTCTCCACTGAATTAGAGGATATTTAGCCTACATCCTGTCCAGTCTCTGTACTTTCTGATAAGTCAGTCAACAAAAGTACCAATTTGTGCCAGGTGTAGTGGGGGTCATTGTGATACTGTTGTACTGGAAAATGACTGGGATCATCAACTCATGTCACATAGGTAACTGGACATCCAAGAGATGGTAAAACCTTTTGGTCACTGTCAGCTTGGCTTAGACTGAAACTGGCAGCACAGAAATGAAAGGTTTCCTGTAACATGTTACCAGTTAATGACTACCCTAGCACATACAGGGACAGTGACATCTAACATTGATTTCTGAGTTGACCATTGCATAATGAACAATGTTGGGAAAATGGAAGGAAGTGGATCTAGATGATCAGTTAAACTGTTAGAATTGGTGAGAATGTTTTTATAAATTTCCTCAGTGCAGACAAGGCCGTAAGTCTTCTGGCCTAGGCAGACTACATTTCTAATGTAAAAATAATCAGATTTTTTTTCCCAAAATAAAAACCTTTTGGGTACAGCTGAATGGAGAAAGGTAATTGAGGAGTCTGATATTTTGAAATTTGGTTTTGTTTCTATTTGGAATGAAAATAAAAATGTTTTTAAGTTCTCCATGAAAGGAAATGATGCTCCAGTTCCAAGGCAGTCTGCCTGGTGAGCTGCCTCAGAGCCACAGAACATGAAAGCACTGGGGTCGACAACTCCAAATCAATCCATCTGTCAGGCAAGTGAGCTGACAGAAAACTAGGCAGAACTTAGTCATAATCAAATAGTTGCCATGATAAAATTTAATTTCAATTAATTAGCAAATTGCCACAAAAATGTTTACTCTGGATTTTTCTGACCACCTTTACTTTCTGGCTGTCTTTATATGTAATAAAGAAACAAAAAAGTGCATAAGCCCAATTTATTTTCTTTGCAGATCACCATCAATAGTAAGAATAAAATTGGTTACATCCAGAGAGCACTAGTTTGTGATCTAGAAACTTCAGCTGATTTATACTTGTAATGATTTTTGTATCTATTTTATACATAAACTTTGCACGGAGGGCAATTTTTTTTTCTACAGACTACAGTGTTCTTGTTGCAGCAACACTAGCATGTCTAACGTGTATGTACAGTCTGCCTTACTCAAATTTTTTGAGGATTCTATAGATGTAATATTTTCAGTTCCATTAAATTGAAGTGTTATATCTAGAATGCAGGGCACATATTCTTATGACCATACTCAGGTCACAGTATAGTAATTTGATTGTGCATTTTTTACATTTAATTTGTGTTGTTTCATACTGATTTAAAAAAAAAATTAATGACTTTTTAGATCCTTATGGGAGCAGCTTTAGCATACTGACAGGCCTTCTTTTCTCCTACATTCCCGGCTATTCATTACTGTGATTACTGTGTTCACCAAGGATACTAAGCACCAATATTTACTGCAGTATAACACCAAGCTACTGTTTGTCTGTTCATCCACATGTTGCATCTTGTCATAATCCTACATTATGGTCTCTGTGAGCCACAGTCAGTCTTTGTTTTACTCAATTGTAGAGTGGCTAGCATAGTGGGGCCCCAAAATTCCTGACTGGGTCTTCTACGTGCTATTACAGTACAAACAATAACTATTAATAATACTATACTCCAAGTTAGCAGGATATTTAGTTTGAGAAAGTGGGAGTAATAGCTTTTTCCTCCCTATGACCTTCATTTGTAGAATATATTTCCTGATACTATCTATAGTCCCAGTTGGTATTTGTAATGAAAAGTAGGATAAAAAACCCAAATATCTGCTGCTTCATTTAGCTGCTATTAAGAACTGATGTTTTATATTGTCACTTTGTACAGTGCTCTGAGATATTTCTGATAAGGCACTTTATAAATTCAGTTTTGTTGTCGCTGATGTAAAAATGCTCAAATGGCCCTTCAGGTATATTCAAGCTATCCAAGATATTATTCAGTGCAATAACTACTAAAAAACAGTCATTTCTGAATACAATCTTCATGAATACTCACACAACCTCCTGTGGTATGCATTTAGATAAAACCTGTTTTCTGTGTCTTATTGAAAGGCTCCTGTTCTGAAGTTCTGATCTTATTCAGAACCATTAACATTAAAAATGTTTCCTGATGTGGTTGAGCCAGCTTCTAAATTTTAAGAAAGAATTTCTCCTGTGAAAATATTTAGGGGTAGGGATACTAACAGGGTAGAAAGACAATATTTGCTTAGAGAATCTGTGCCAATCTGACTATCAGATTATACTGTATTTGTGATGGGGTGCATTGGCTTTCTGAGATTTAAGGGGAAACATACCTCAATGCAAAGCACCTGCTCCAAGATAGTTCCTGGAAATAAAACCCACTATTCCTGTAATTACTGCAGAAACATATCAAGGACCAATGGAAGTTAAGAGATTGAGTTTGCTTATGCAGTTGCCCTTCTTACCTTGACAATTAAGCAGACAGGAGGTATATAACCTCTTTGCTCTAAACTTTGCACTCCTTGAGAAATAATAATCCAAGGGAGAGGGGAAGGTGGATAACCACTGCAAACATGGAGAAAAAATACACCCTAAGAACTATAATTCCTAATGCGTAAACTTTCCTACACCTTCATGAACTGCATCTGCTTTACCATTTGTGGGAGTTTATCAAGCAGTACAACACTCAGATAAGTGAGCTGAGGAGTTCTCATTTAACATAGATTACAAGATTGCCCTCTGAAGGTAAGTATTAGGGCATGTCTATGCTGTCCTACATTTTGGACTAAGGGAGTGTGAAGAGCAGAGCGCACCAAAGTAACTCCCCCCACTACACAAACTCGGGCTATTTAAGTTCATGCCTGCAGTGCCCAGATGGAGGAGTTACATCTCAGCACTTTGGTGCATACTGCTATTCACATCCCCTTAGAACAAACTCCAGGGCAGTGTTAGCATGCTCTCAGATCTAGATGTCAAATTGAGAGAGCAGTTCTATGGAAATTTATGTACAGATTTTCAAACTGGAGACATTACAAAGCCATTCCACTGAAGCTGCCTTTGGCCTTGTAGATGGAGTCCTTAGACCATGGACTACCTTTGCCCTGGCTATTGTGTAACATGTCTCAGTATGTAGCCTAATCCACTTTGACAGATAATGTGTAAGACAGTGCATACACTGATTCGCAAAGCTACAGCTCATCTATTACTTCCTAAATATTTCATTCTATACAAATATAAACTCAATGCCCTTTTGACATCTAGGTTATAGAGTCAAATGTTTACAGAATGAGATCTCAAGAAGAATGCCAGGAGATAGATGCAAGTAGAACTCAGGAACATGTTCTGGTATAAATTTCTGATCATGTAGGATAGTCCTTATAGAATACAGTGAAGGGAGGATCAGGCATTAAACCCTGCAGCCCACTCATTCTTCAGAGATGAGTCTGCAAACAAAAAGGGTGGCTGTTGTGCCACGTAAAATAAAGAACATTCTTCTATGTGCTCAAAAGGCAAGTCAACAAAGATCAGAGTAACTGTGAACACCACAGTGAGAGCCTAGGTTGTAACAAGGTTATGAATAAGTAGCAATAGTCTATAAAGTGGTTCACAAGTCCCTGGTGATGGTTGGAAAACTTAATGTAGTAAAATTATTAATTAGAGGGTAGTATAGTGAGCTTGAATGAATACAAGGAGATGCTGTAAGATGAGTACAGCAAAATAGTACAAAATTGTTTTTGATATAGAAGGAGAGCAGGAGGACTAATTGTTAACCACTTCTAACAATCCATATCTCTGCCACGTCGCAGAACAGCATATTAATATAAACAGTTTTCTGTAAATAGCAAGATTTTTTTTAATGTCTGCTAAACAGAGTGCCACTGGGCTGGGGCGTGGGCTGAGATCATGTTGCATCAAGATGTCTAGTAAAAGTGGTGGAAGATATAGCTGCTCCTGTGCACGTATTAGAGATTGTTTAGCCAAGCTAAAGCAATCAGTCTGATCCGCCCCCTGTCATGTGCTCTTTTTGATCAGCAATGCAATCACTAAAATTAATAGAACGGCCTAAGCAAATCTTTTGCTCCAATGTATCAGGACACAGCTTGACTGAACTTCTCTGAAGCTCTGCTGTGAATCAAACTCAGGGGTGTGTTACTGCTGATTGATGCAAAAAAATTGAGCAATGGACAACTCAACAATAGGGGGAGTGGGATGGCTGGGTTGGACCTACATCCTATCGCACTTCTCAGCATTGCTGTTACAGCTGGACTGTGGATGGGTCTGAAAGGTCCACCATGAAAGTTAGCTGATTTGAAGAGAGGAGTGGCCAAACAGGAGCTGTGTTGGCCTGGTGGCTCCTGCTGCTCCCAGCTAAGGATGGTGGAGACTAAAGGGAGCTGCACCTAAAAATTCATTGACCTAGGCAGCCACATATGAGACTTACCCATACCACTGGCCCTGGGAACATAAACTTCCTGATGTTATTATTCAGCTTTCAAAGGGGAAAGATGAAGAGGATCACTGAAAAAGATTGGATAATGACATGGAGTGGAATTGGATAATATGTCCAACCTGAATAATATTTAAAATACTATTATCCAGGATAGTTCCACCCAGTGCCTCCAGGAAATGAATCAAAAAGAAAAGGGAAACTAGACAAATTAAAAACTGGATCAAAATTCCTAGACATGTCAAATCCATAAGCCATTGTATAATCACCCTCAAAATCATTGCTATGTTAATTTCAAATATTTTTTTTATGTAGTCACATGTTCTTCCATGAGGTGTCATGAAGTAAAATGGAGACTGTGGCTTTCAGGGAAGCTTAAGCAATTATCTTCCACTTCTCCACATCTAGTGCTGGGTCTGAGAATGAGGCTGCTAAGAGGATTCCAAGTGAAAAAGAGAAAAGCTATTTGTGGGGTGGGGGTGGGGGTGAGGGTGTACGGGGTTCAGACCTACATTTGAACTTGGTGTGTTAGATGGGTGAGCTGCAATCGTTGCTGCCTATGTTATGGGTGTGTGGAGAAGTTAAATTGTGGTTAAACTAAAGGAATTTTCTGTTGTAACCTATATGTTGAATATAATCCTGTTAATGGAACCATATGCAGTCTGCCAGCTCTTACAATTTGTCATGTGTACACAATTTGTTATCTGCAGCGAGTCTCATAGGGCAGCTCTATTGTTGTGTAAGAAGGGTAATAGTGGTGCAAAACTAGGGTGTCAGTCGTCACATGAGTTAACTGCGATAACTCAAAAAATTAATTGTGATAAAAAAATTAACTGTGTTATTGAAGTTTTAATCACACTGTTAAATAACAGAAAACATTGAAATTTATTAAATATTTTTGGATGCTTTCTACATTTCAATATATTTATTTCAGTTGCAACACGAATACCAGTGTCCAGTGCTTACTTTATATTATTTTTATTAAAACATTCGCACTGTAAAAATGATAAAGAAATAGTATGTTTCAATCACCTCATACAAGTACTGTAGTGCAATTCTCTTATTGTGAAAGTGCCTTAGAATGTAGATTTGTTTTGTTATATAACGTTACCCAAAACAATGTAAACTTAGAGCCTACACGTCACTTAGTCCTACTTCTTGTTAACCAATTGCTAAGAGAAAAGTTTTCTACTTATGGGAGATAATGCTGCCAGCTTCTTTTTACAATGTCATCTGAAAGTGAGAACAGGCATTCGCATGGCACTTTGTAGCTGGCTTTTGAAGGTATTTAATGCCAATATGCTAAACATTGTATGCCCTCTCATGCTTTGGCTGCCATTCCAGAGGGACATGCTTCCATGCTGATGACGCTACTTTAAAAAAAATAGTGCATTGTTAAATTTGACTGAACTCCTTGGGGAGAATAGTATGTCTCTGCTCTGTTTACCCACAGTCTGCCATGTATTTCATGTTATGCACTCTCGGATGATGACCCAAACGTTGTTCGTTTTAAGACACTTTCACTCCAGATCTGACAAAACGCAAAAAAGGTTCCATGTGGGATTTCTAAAGATAGCTAAGCACTCCACCCATTTAAGATCTGAGTTGCCTTCCAAATCTGAGAGGACAAGGAGTGGAGCATGCTTTCACAAGTCTTAAAAGAGCAACACTCCAGTGCGGAAACTACAGTACTTGACCATCAAAAAAGAAAATCAACCTTCTGCTGGTGGCATCTGACTCAGATGATGAATAAACATGTTGGTCTGCACTGCTCGGATTGTTATTGAGCAAAACCTGTCATCAGCATGGATGCATGTCCTCTGAATGGTGGTTGAAGCATGAAGGGACATATGAATCTTTAGCGCATCTGGCATGTAAATATCTTGCAATGACCGGCTACAACAGTGCCATGCAAACGCCTGTTCTCACTTTCAGGTGACATTGTAAACAAGAAGCAGGCAGCATTATCTCCTGCAAATGTAAACAAACTTGTTTGTCTGAGCAATTTGGCTTAACAAGAAGTAGGACTGAGTGGACTTGTAGGCTCTAAAGTTTTATATTGTTTTATTTTTGAATGCAGTTATTTTTTGTACATAATTCTACATTTGTAAGTTCAACTTTCATGATAAAGGGGTTGCATTACAGTACCTGTATTAAGTGAATTGATAAATATTTCTTTTCTTTATCATTTTTACAGCATAAATACTTATCAAAAATAAATAAGTGATCACTGTACACTTTGTATTCTGTGTTGTAACTGAAATAAATATATTTGAAAATGTAGAAAACATCAAAAATATTTAAATGAATGGTATTCTATTATTGTTTAACAATGTGATTAATCACAATTAATTTTTAACAATGCCATTAAGTGCAATTATTTTTTTAATCACTTGACAGCCCTAGCAGAAACCAAAGTTATCTGCCATTCTGGAAGGTGGGATTCTAGACTGCAGGGACCTATAGTGAGATATATCAGTTAGCCAATTTTTAATCCATTTAATATATGCTGTACTGGTTTGTATGGTGATTTTTTTTACCCATAATGTCTTGTAGTACTAAGTCAAACAAGTTTCAGTATATTATATCACAGTTATGTTTATTGCCAAACTTGTGATCCAGTCAAAACACAGTATACATTTAATTTGACAAAACCGTTTTTTCATAAAACCCATGTTGATTAGTATTAACTAATTAAGGACAGGACCCCAGGAACGAGGAAGACTTATTTGTTATCTGCAACACAGCGTATATTTTTGGAATGGGAAATACAGGCTCCATTAGAGCATTTAACCAAGTGTTTTATTGTTCTATTCTAAATTAGATGTGTAGACACCAGGTTATTATTTCTCAGCTATCCTTAGGCTTAAAAAAAATAGGCAATACATTAGCAATGTTCCAGTATTCAGAAACAGAGTTTTTAAAGCTACATCTCAATGGTATGTCTGCTATTTCACACTTTATTTACTTTAGAATACTTAGATGAATACAATACTGTGCTGACAATCTACTGCAGTTGAGTTTCTCAGTTTGGTTCATAAACTTCCTCCATGGAGACTTCAATTTCTGTTAAAGCTATACTCTGATTTCCTGTAAAGTCCTTTTTGAAGAGGAATTTCCCCATGGTCCTCTACAGTTAAAATGATGCACCCATGTTGAACTTCTCTAATATTTACCCATCTCCCTTAATTCCCATTCTCTTCACCATTAGTGGTTAAGAGGGCCTACAATCACATTCAGCCATATGTATTTTGTTTGTTTGTTGTTTGCATCCTACACCTGTCTTCATACCATCTTATTTTCTTTTTAAATTGAAATAATGCCTCATGCCTTATGTCAGGTTCTTTATAAATTAATGAATATCATTCAAAAATGGCAGGATGATTATGTTGAAAATGAGCATGTTGTCTGAGATGGCATTTGTAGCCTGCTCAGGAGGTACCTATTCTGGCAGGAGGTGCTCGGTTGTGGCCCTGCATTGAGCACCTCAGAAGGAGAGGTCTGAACCAGGCTAAGGTCCAGTAATTGGTCTTTCAGTCTCTGTGCTGTGGACAACAAAAGGCAATAAAAAAAGACATTGATTGTTACATTTTTGCTTCATTGGTTCTATTACATTTCTCCACATACAAATCCTGTTCTTCAGTTCATGTTGACAAATAAAGGTACTTGGTTTAATAAATTAATGCCCATCTAAGATTTATTTAAAGGATGAGGCTGCTGAGAGAATTCTGAGAGAGAAAGAGTTGGGACCTCTATGTTCTACCTTATATAAATTATAATTATCAGACTACATAGCTGTACTGGTTGTATCTGGCAACAATAATAAGTGTCATCTACTCCAAAACTACTTAAGTTTGTCCTTGAATACATGGTCTAGAATAGGGTTAGATGGGACCAATACTGGGGTGCAGATAACCCCTCAGCACCACAGCCTCCCTGCTTGAGTGTAGAGTGCCTCTCTGTCATGATTCTGGCATGATTCATAGGGTGATCAGGTATCCAGTCTTTGACTGGAACACCTGGTTGAAAACGAATCCTGGCAGCTCCAATCAGCACAGCTGATCAGGCCATTGACTGTGATTGATGATGCCACACAGCAGGACTGGCAGGCTCCCTGCTAGCCTCCAAGCAACATGGCTCCTGGGAAGCAGCTGGCATGTCCCCCCTCCAGCTCCTATGCGTAGGGGCAGTCAGAAGCGCCGCACACTGTCCCTGCCCCAAGCGCCGTCCTCACAGCTCCCATTCCCCTGGAACTGCAGCCAAAAGGAGCTGCAGGGGTGGCGCCTGCAGGTAGGAACTGGAGGGAGGACATGTTGCTGCTTCCGAGAGCTGCTTGAGGTAAGTGTCACCCAGAGCCTGCACCCTTGATCCCCTCCTGGACCCCAAACTTCTGCCCCAGCCTCGATCCCCCTCCACTCTCTGAACCCCTTGATCCCAGTCTGAAGCACCCTCTTACACCCCAAACCCCTCATCCCTAACCCCACCCCAGAGCCTGCACTCCCAACTGCACCTCAATCCCCTGCCACAGCCCTGATCCCCCTGCTGCCCTCTGAACCCCACAGTCCCAGCCAGGGGCACCCTCCTAAACCCCTCATCCCTATCGCCAACCAGGAGTCTGCACCCTCATCCAGAGACCTCAGCCCCCCTGGACATCTGACCCATCCCAGAGCCCCCTCTCACACTTTGAACCCATCAGCCCCAGCCTGGAGCCCCCTCTCACACTCTGAACTCCTCATTTATGGTCTCATCCTGGAGCCTGCACCCCCAGCCCAGAGCCCATATCTCTTCCACATGCCAACCCCCTGCCTCAGCCTGGAGCCCTCTCCCATACTCCAAACCCCTCGGCTCCACCCCCTAGCCTGGAGCCCCATCCTACACCCAAAACCCTCATCCCTGGCCCCACCTCGGAGCCCCCAGCCCCTCTCACATCCCAACCCACTGCCTCAGTCTGGAGCCCCCTCCTGCACTCTGAACGCCTCATTTCTGTCCCCACTCTAGAGCCTGCACCCCAAGCCAGAGCCCTCACCTCCTCCCGCACCCCACCCCCTGACCCAGCCCGGCAAAAATGAGCAAGTGAGTGAGGATGGGGAGAAAAGCGACAGGGAGGGGCCTTGGAGAAAGGGTGGGGCCTTGGAAGAGGGCCAGGGCAGGAAGAGGGACAAGGGTATTCGATTTTGTGCAAGTAGAAAGTTGGCAACCCTAATGATTCACCAAGATTAATTGTTCTCAGGGAGTTTGATAACTAGGCAAATGACTTTTCTGGGTTAGTTGAAAATTCCATGGTTACCATGAGAACTACCCCAAGAGGCTTCCTATTGGAGGTTTGCAGGTGAAGATTACACTTTTGTTATGGACTGACAATTAACTCCTTCAGCTTAAGGTCAGAGTGCACCTTTCCCCTGAGGCCAGTGGACCAGTTTCAACTGTCTATTCTGGGAAATACTCAGAAACAATGTGCTTCCAGGGGAGAAATTTGTTTCTTGATGATTTTACTCTCTTACATTAAGGCGTGGTGGTCTAGTGCACAGGGTACTGGAATACAATGCAGAAGACTTCTGTTCTCTTCCTGGTTCTGACAATGACTGACTGTGTACTCTTGGGCAACTACATCTGTCTTTTTGTTCTCCTTTCCATGCTTTGTTGTCTCTAGAATGTAAGCTCTTTTGGAGACACATTCTCACTACATATCTCTACAATGTCAAACACAATGGGGTCCTAACAGTGATTGGGGCCTCTAACCACTACTCTAAAATTATTCTAATCTTGTCTCGTGTGCAATATCAGAAAGAGACAAGATCTGTTGGTTGTGAGTAAGAAGTCTGATTTTCATTTCTGAGAAAACTGCCAGCTGGAATACTGCCGTGGGTGGAGCACATTCTAGAACTTTAATGCTATTAAAGGTGATCTACAAATTGGAAAAAATGGAATTGTGCCCTTTTTAGAAAAAAAAAAGTACAAATAGTTTTTTGTTTTTTTTTAAAGTGACATTAGTGCAATCTGCTTGGTTTTTTCAACAGAAATTCAGGCCCTGTCTGGGTTAGAAAATTCTTGGCTATCTGGAGAACTGGTAAAATGGGGACTTCATAAAAGCCAAGAGAATTAAACCTTAACAATCAGAGAGTAATGGATTTTTAGTTACTGTTCAAATCTGAAATCCAACTAAGCTACGTCAGTTCATACCAGTTAAAGATCTCATGTATGTGTGGGAGAGAGTTTAAAAACACCTCTTTAATTCCAATGTTTAATGAACATTTTTGATAACAGACACCTTTGTTAAAGATTGATATCCTCACATATCTTCAATTAATGTTAGACACAAAGAAAGATTTGTGAGACCCTCAAGAAGCCCTTAGCAAAGCAAGGGCAAACCAGACTTGACATTTCTATCACAAAGAAGGAAAAAACAAAAGGAGAGTTCCAGGTCTTTTTTGCACATCAGAAAGAATCAAAAACAAAAAACAAAAAACAAGCAAAACACAAAGAAACAAACAATAAAAAATATTTTGCAGATCATCTGTCATGTACCAGGTTACCTTTTTTCCTAAGAACTCTTTATAGAGTACAAGACTGAAAGGTCAAAAATGTATTTAGATTTATATGAACTGAGGCGATAGAATGATAAGCCTGGTTACCTGGAGAAGAAAAACCAACATATAATTAGTTGGTTTTCATATTCAGGCTTGCCTTTCAATAACATGTTATTTACATCAATAAAACTCTAAGAAGGGCTCCCATAACCATGCACAAAAAGAAGTCTGATTGCTTTAGGAGTAATGAGATACCACAGCTTGCTGCTTCCCTCAGCCAAAAGTGGAATTTGCCAGCACTCCTACATCTCATTTGCAGTACATTGGGAACAGCTGTATAGATGGCCACACAGTCACCTTTCAGATTTCTCTGTGTGACACAATGGACTTTTCAAGTCTGGTGTCCAGATCTTTAGAGTTAAAACATTTATAGATCTCTTTTATATACAATATTTTAGCCAAGTATTAATTTGAAATATTTACCCCAAAATCTTCAAGCACCTTTCCAATATATTGAGATATCTGAAGAAATAGATAGGCGTTAGGTGCGTAGAAGATTTTGAAAATCCCAGGAGACAGCTATCTGCTTCTTTAAGCACCTAAGGTGCCTAAATTACTTAGGCACTTCTGAAAAGTGAATCCCTGGTGCTTTGTTGGACTGCCAGTAACCAGTACAACTAACAGGGCTGTGATTCTCCTGAACTGGTTTGTACTGATTGCTTTATTGACTTCCTATACATGCCAATTTTGTTCTCTCTTGGGTGTGGGTGAACTAAGTTAGAGCAAAGACACCACAGACAATGTTACCAAACAATCCCTGTATGCCACAGGGACTCAGAGTGTGGCTTGTTAAGAACCTCCATCACAAAGTGGAGTTTCCATATACTATCCTGTGGGGGTTTTTGTTTTAAGTTTTAATTACTGAGCCTGGGAATTACTCAAATGAGATTTGTTCACCTCTGTTAATATGAAATTGCCAAAGCATCTTTGCAAAGAATGTTTGCTTTTTAACTAAGTGATAATCTATTCTGTAAATAACTGAGAACCTGAAATTTTGGTGCATGTCTGCATGATTACCTTAGACTGGCACCTAAATTGAATTTATTCCAAATCCTGGAATACTCTAAAAAACTCCTAATTCACTTTCTAGGAATAACATATCCTGTTTAATTCAGGGAGGCCTAACTTTCCTGTTTTTGGATAGATGTTGAAATAGTAACTCCTTCCATGGGGGGATGATGAATAGTTAAATATGATAATTGTTCTAGCACGTCTAAAATTTAGGACCAGGGTAGAATCACTAGTATGACTGAAGTATTCTCTTGTCTCATGTGTATTGGGGTTCTAGATACCGGCAGAAAAGTAATAGAGTCATACAGATGTCCAGTTTTCCAGGGTTGAGACAGTTCATCTTTTCCCCCTTGATTTCTGTGTTTGGAGAAGAAAGTGAGTCTTGCTATTCTATTTGGTTGTAAAGAGGTCCCCTATTAGCATTCCAATTTTCCATGTCAGTTAATGGATTACAGACTAAAGGAAACGCCATTCTCTATGGTTCCCCAATTGGCTGCTCAACAAGTCTTACTCTGTATTGAGCTTGTCTTTGATATTATTGTGATTTTTATTTGTATTCCCAAGAATAGGGCTCCTATTCATGGACCAGGACCCCATTGCACTAAACACACACAGAGAAGACAGTACCAGCTCCAAAGAGTTCACCATCTAAGTATTAAAATATAAGAGACAGATTGAATACAGACAGAAAGATGAGGGAGTACAAGGAAACAATAAGTACTATATTGGTAACCATAGCACACAGTCCTATCAGCAGTTTAACCTCCGTCAAATTTACTGTAGGTGACTCAGTAAAGGAGAGTTTTAAGGAGAACAACAGGGTAGGTGTTTACAGGTAGCTTCTCACAAGTGAGAGGAGCAGCATGGGAGACAGCATGAAGGCACTTGTTTGAAAATTTAACAAGTGGGCAATGGAGGCTGACATGATCTGCCAGGGTGTGTGTGTGTGTTCCTGTGGACCATCAACATCAGCAAAATGTCTCATGGTCCGCAATCAGGTTACCCTGATGGGCCGCATGAGGCAGAGGTTTGCAAGAGGAAGAATATTCTCTTGTCTTTAAAGCACTTCTGGTTAAGGTCCAGGAGTGCTGACTCATCCTGGCTGAGCTAAGTTGTCTTTTGATATTGGAGAAGTCCAACAATGCATATATCCAAAGTGAACAATGGCCATATTTCTGGCACTTCCTAACTTAACATTTTTAACAGGGTTTTCTGTATGTATATCATGTCCTCCTCTATTGCCTTAGAGTTTCATAATAGTATCTTTGTTTGAATTTCACATTGCCTGTGTGAGTAAAATATGATTTCTCTGTGCTTTCCACCATGGTACCAGCTATTTTCTTAGATACCTTGATTCAGATTGCCTGCAGCCTTGGCATTGTTCAGCCTTACCCCAGAACTTCCTTTCATTCTCTTCACACCTTTCTTGTGTCTGCCATCACAACCTCAACATTGCCAATACACACCACTGCCTCCATTCTATGAATGCTGAAACACCATGCCTTCATCACCTCTTGTTTTGACTACTGCAGTTCTCTTCCCTATGGCCTCTTCAAATCCCAACTCTCTCAGCTTCAACATTTGCAGAAGGTTGCTGACTACTGTCTCACAAGTACAAAGAATCTTGCCAGCAAAGGTGCAAGAGCCTTCTCCTCTGCATCACATGCGATCTTGATCCCTACCTCATCAATTCATCCGTTTTCAAATCTCACTTAAAAATCTGCATTTTCTCCTTTTCCTATACATCTTAATTTATCACTTCCTCTACCATTTCTATTAACTTTAGGTATTAACTCCGTAAAGCATTTCTGAATACATTTGTATGAGAAAATGCATAATGAAATGTGCACTGTGGAGCCCCAAAAGGTACATTTTCAGCACAATGCACATCCAGAAACTTTACATGAGGTTCACTTCAGGGACTTGATTCTCCTCCCACTTACACTAGTATTACCTCAGTGTACTTCCATTGACTTCAGTGGAGTGACTATTGATAAAAACTAGTGTGACTGAGAGAAAAATCAGGTGAGGATCTGATTCCAACTCCAATGTGTGTAAGTCTCATGTTCAGCATTCTTCTGATATGCAGGTATGCAGCCAACTGCTAAGGCCTGGTCTACACTGTGGGGAGGCGGGGGGAATTGATCTAAGATATGCAACTTCAGCTACGAGAATTCTTATGTTCTTATGGAAGTTGAAGCCAAAGTTCGAACTGGAAATAGAGTATTTCTAGCCACTAGAACAAATAACCAGTGATGTGGTAAATTCCCCATCACTTGGAGACATTAAGTCAAAATTAAATGTGTTTTTAAAACACATGCTGTAGTTGAACTAGAAGCTATTGATCTAGATGCAGAAATTAATGGATGAAATTCTCTGGCCTCTGCCCTGTACTATTCAGGAGGTTAGACTAGATTATCATAATGGTCCCTTCTGGCCTTAAGTCTAAATATATGCAGAAAAAATCCAGTGACATCTGTGTCCCAGCTCCTATAACTTTTTCCTTAAAATACCTTGGCACAGACCTATTTTATGACCTTGGAATGATGGTGTATTTTCCATAGTTAAGGCTGCAGCTGAGCTTTCCTTATTCCAATTCCCCTCTTGCCTCTTTGTGCTTCAGTTCCCATGTGAATAAAATGGGTATAATGATATTTTCTGTTGACTCCTGAACTGACTGTGACCATGCATCATACCTCATTAGTGATTTTATGCTTGCTAAAGGCAGAATGACATTATAGACCATAAGATTGACAGGGTGCATTGGTTATTATTTGGAACATGCATGGGGGTTGCAAATAGGTGAACATAAATAAATTGCTTTTTTGCCTTGCTATGATTAAAGGTCTGTGGTATTAGTATGAGGCTTTGTGGGCGTAGTTACGCTGAAGGCTGGGAGTTAGGCCTACGCTAGTCAGCTAAGGAGATAACCCCAAGGCAGATATTTTCCACACTCATTGAGACACTATCTAGCAAACAAACATAAAAGGTAACTGCTTGATCACAACACTTGTGGCTAAGGTCCCTGTCCTTAATTTATAACAAAAGATGCGCCAAGGTTCATGCAACTGGGTGCCAGGGCTTAAGTAATTTTGTACATTCATAACTGATGCATCAAGTCCAAAAGGTGCTGGAGCTCATACTGCCAAGCCCTGGCCTAAATTAAGTACTGTGAGGCCCTGACCCAGCACTGAGGTTCTAGGCTATAACTGAGGAGCACCTCTCCTGTCCCAGCCTCACCTAGCACTGCCCCAGGGAACCAGCAGGCAAGCCTTCTTAAATGGCCCGCTGGTTCCTGATTGAACATTGTCCCCTCCTGGCCCTTCTCAGCCTCCGAGGACCAAGTTTTTTTGTTAGCCCAGCTTGAATGGTTTTTTTTTTTTTTAAGGCATCGCCTCCAGCAGGAGGCAGAAAATGCCTGATACACTGTCTGCAGTGTTGTTGTAGCCAGGATGGTCCCAGAATATTAGGGAAAATGGGGGCAAGGTAATAATTTATTAGCCCAACTTCAAAAGTTGGTCCAATAAAAGATATTACCTCACCAACTCTGTCTTTCTGATAGACCCTCTCAGTTTTTGTTTTTACACAGATATTGGTCAAACAATAGGCAGGAGGGCTACCAAGGAAAGGTTTCAGCCAGAGCTAAATTTAAAATACTTACCATTAAAGTATTATGTGGAGAAACCACACAGAAGCCTCAGAGAGCTCAAAGGGCATAAAAATGAACCCTGAGTAAAGTTCCTTGCTGATTGGCTGTCCACTTTTAGAAAAACAGGAATTTACACCCCATTTAAGATCCAATTTTGCACAACTATTTTGTCATTACCTAGTGCCTCCATAATTGAGTCATTTAGTGTTGGTAAAGAATGGGTTTCTCTGAATGAACAAAACAAGAGTATGAACAGATATCCACACATTTTGTTTTCAATTTAAGGAGGGAGGGGGGAGAGGGAAAGAGAAATATATATATATATATATATAGTGACAAAGTTCCTCCTCTACCTTGGTGAGTCCTGTGCTTATTGGCAGATTTTGCTAGCCTCAGAGATCTTCCTGTGTTGGATCAGGAGTTGGGAGGAACCCAGGCTCACTCTCTACTCCGGGTTCCAGCCCAGGGCCCTGTGGACTGCAGCTGTCTAGAGTACCTTCTGGAAAAGCTACAATTCCCTGAGCTACTCCCCCATGGCCTCCTCCAAACACCTTCTTTGTCCTCACCACAGGACCTTCCTCCTGATGTTGGTTAACACTTACACTCCTCAGTCCTCCAGCAGCACATCCTTTCACTCCCAACTCCTCACGCACACCTCACTAACTGGGGTGAGAGCTTTTTTTATACCAGGTGCCCTGATTAGCTTAATTAATTCTAGTAACTTCCCAATTGGCTACAGGTGTCCTAATTAGCCTGCCTGCCTTAATTAGTTCTAGAATGTTCCTGAGTGTTCTGGAATAGTCCCTGTTATCTTTCCCAGGGAAAAGGGACCTGCTTAAACTGCAGCTAATGTATCTACCTTTGACCACTCTCTTGTAGCCATCTGGCCTGACCCTGTCACAAGATATGTATATCCCGATCCCCAAAGTGGTTACTGTATTAGAGAACAGGGAGATGGGAAGTCACTAGTTTTCAAGTGAGAGGGCAAACATTCTCAAACCCGATCCTTCTCCTTTCAGAAAATCCATCCCACCTTAGCCTCCTCACTATTTAACTGAGGCTGAGATGGCTGCATTTGTCTGTTCCATTGTGACAGGCATTTGTCCTGAAGTGTTGGGAAAACAAAACCAAATAAACAAAAAACCAAGGGTGATAGAATTCATGGGAAGAAACTAGCTAACAAATACTTCTATTTTTCCATTATACTACACAGGACAAAAAAGGCCAGAAAGGTTTGGAGGCTAGCTTCAGGACTGATCAAGGAGGACTGACAAGGATAACACAGATCACTCTTCTGATCTATCAATGCCAGAGAAAACATTTTTTTTGAACTCATTAGACCTGACAGAGGCAGAAAGATGAGACTTCACTAAGCTGCAGGCAAATTAGTGTTAGTTGATAGCACATCATACAAACTAAAATTAACCAAACAAAGCTAGAGTGAAGGAAATGACTGGAAAACAACAGAATGGTTGTAAGCTATGCAGTGTAGTATATAAAAAAACACATCTTAACTGGAAGTAGGTTGTGTCCACTCTTAAATGAAGTTGCTGTTGAAATTCTGAGTGCTTGACACTTTATTGTAAAGTTGTAGATTTATAAATTTTTTTGTTCTAGACTTTTTATTAAACATGTTCATTTATTCCTAGAACAGATACAGAACCAGATTCTCAATGAGAGCTTTTCCTTTTGCATCTTTGAGGCAGTGCAAACTGTTCAGAATCTGTAAAAGGCATGATGGATTGATCACAGATTTTAATTATGATTTAAATCAGTAACAAGGAAACCTTGATTTAAATAATTTGAATCTTCCTTTGCATTTATAATTCTAAGTTATGTTCCTAAAGAAAGATTCATTCTCATTGGTTCATATAACCCATAAAACATTTTGATTTGCAAATAAATATAGCCTTTATATTAAATTTGGTACTTCTTTTTGCTAATCAGGAGGATATGTTATATCTACACACCATTTATAAGCAATTATATAGCTCAAAAATATTCAGATTCTTACTTTTCACATTTTTGTTTGTTAGAAATAATGCATTTCTTATTTATTAGATGACCATATTTTCTCATGATTTGACCTGAACTGCATTTGGATGGAAACAGTAATTCAATTACAAATAATAAAAAAAGCTGGCTTTGTGTATTAGCTAAATAAAACTACCTTAAATGCGCTTGATACATAAGAAAAATTCATCAAAACATTTTGCATTCAAAAGTGATTTAGTTCACAAAGCAGTATTAGCTTTTGTAGTTACTAAAGTGATGGAAAATTTTTGGTCACCATGGGACATGTTTTCAGAGCATTTATCTGTCTAAAGATGCAGGTAAGTGCCTCATGGGATTTTCAAATTGCCTAAACAGGTTAGGTGCCTAAGTCCTATTGAAATTAGTAGGAGCTGAACTCAATGGGAGTTAGTTCTAGTCTGCACATTCAGCTCATCTTTCATTTGAAAATATAGTTCTGCTTCCACCAGCACTTGGCTTTTGTCTCCTGGTCACCCTGCTAGTATTGCTCTCTTGACTGTGTGTAGTTTGATGTCCTTTTCTGTAGCCTCTGATTTCCATCAGCTTTGCTGTTGAAATTGGATGACAGTGAAACATACTAATGGATTCAGTCTCCTGATCCCTTTCCCTCAAGTCGCTGATGCTGGATATATATGCCCTGCTCAGGGTGTCAGCTAACACCAATAATCATCCTGGACAATGTCTAATCTCCACCTAGTAGTGCTAGAGGCACATCAACATGTGCAGCAATCTCTCTGGAGCACTACGAAGGGTCTAGATGACTGTCTGATTGCACTGGGTGGCCACAGGTGTGCTGATGGAATCGCTCTATACCACAGCCACAAGCTGTCTTTCTATTTGGAAATAGCCCTCTCCTGTCTCTGACAGGGCTCTGCTAGCATAAGTGATTGGCGGTTCCTGTAAAAGAGATATACCCAGTCCCTTCTGTGATGCAATGTCAGTGGCTGGCTGGTAGTACTTCAAGACTAGGGCATCCATTATAATTTATTTCAGCAGATCAAATGCTTCCTGTTTGGGACCTGTCCAGTCCCACTCAACATCTGGCCTTGTGACATGACATATGGGCTCTGTTACCACAGCAAGTGTAGATAGAACTTGGACATAAAATGTATCATTCCTATGAAGCATTATACCCCTTCCACATCCACTGGATCTGGCACGTATCTGACTGCTTTGATCTTGGTGGGATCTGCTTTCAGTCTCTCTGCTGTGAGCAGATGGTCAATGTAAGTTACCTCAATCTGTCTGAGTCACATTTTTTTGGATTAAGTTCTTGTCCCTGCGTTGCTGTAGAAAAGCTTGTAGTTTTCTGCCATGGTCTCGTTCACCTTTCTCTCATTGCTGCCTTCACCTATAATGAGGATGCTATCTGCTATTATTCAGCTTCGTCCCACAAAGGCCGTCCTTCCAGTGCTTATGTGAGGTGTTTCTGGAACAACACTGGTGCTTGGCTTATGCATGTGGAGCCATCTATAGTGACCAAATGGTGTTGCAAAAGTTATCAGCCTGCTGGACTCTTAATCCAGATTTATGCACCTAAACTCACTCCTCACATCAGACCGCAGAATTCTGGCTTTGGAAAGTTCTGGCAATATGCCATTAATGGTGAGCAGTAGACAGTGGCATCTTTACAATGTCCAGATCAATGGCTTTGGATCTATGGCGATGTGTAATTTGTCTGATGGCTTCTCTACCACCACCATGCTGCTTACCCAGACTGTACAGCCTATACAGGCCTCTACATGTGCTACAACTACACTGGGCAGAATTCAATATTTTTTTTTTAAATTTCAATAGAAAAATGTTGGTTTTTAATTTTTTTTCAATTTTTATCAGTTTTTATTTACGTTCTGCAGAGTGTCAGCAGCCTGGATGAGCTCCTAATAGTGGGGGGAGGCCACCTCGATGCTTAATGGCTCCTGTGGGGAAGCTCCTCTTCCTCCTCCTTGCAGTCCTGGCTGAGGGGCTCTGCCCCACCAGCCCTCTCTCCTGCACCTTGCACCTGCAGGGATCAGGTGTCAGCTGTCCTGTGGCTGGGCAGGGAGCCCTCTGCAGCTCCACTGTTGCAGAAATGAGTGAGAAGGTCCTGGTGGGGCAGAGCAGAGAACCCTGGCACTCCCAGCTGGTGAGTGAGAGAGCAGGTCCATGACAATGACACCCAGCCCCAGCAGGTGCAAGGTTGTGGGATGGAAGAGGCTGCACTTATGCCAATTATTGATTTTTTTCCCCATCCATTTCAGCATGTCAGCTGAAATCAACTTTTCCTAACCTTCATCAATTAAAGTCAAATCCTCTCAAGCCAAGCCTAGCTACGATCCTCCTGCTCTGCAGATGTTCCAGCTCCTTGCATACTAGATTTACATAGTGCCACTGGAGTTTTGCTTCATAATAGGCACCCAGGTCCCACTGCGGGATCTACTACCAGTTGTTGCTTTCCTTTGAGGCACCTGCTGCCACTGAAAACATCCTCATGTTTTTAAAATTCTCTCCATTGTCCTTTTCTTCTTCTTAAACTACAGCTATAAAGTTTTGATACAAGCCAAATCTATGGCTTGTATGACTGTATTCCCCAAGAAGGGTCTGCAGTCCTTACTATCCACCATCACAAATTGTAGTTGGTACCATCTCTTATTTTTTGGGTTAATTATTATGAGTTTACATTTTCCTATGGGCTGCATTATGCTCTCATAGTACGTTATTAGATTGTGCCCGCTTTTTGCAATGGGCATGTTTGAATCCAAATCATCCTGAAAAAATCTCATGGCAGAAGGCCTTACTAGCCAGCTGAAATCATACAGGGTGTCCGCTATTAATATTGTGGCATGCACGGAGGTTATTGTCCATTGTTGCTTTCCTGATAGCCTGAACCTATGCTTTCAGACTCAAAAAGAGAGAGTCATCATATCACTGCTGCTGTCTGATGTGCTATCCCCTCTTGTACAACTCTGACTAAATCTTTGAGATTTTCCTCTGCTCTCTCACACACACTACTAAAATGGTGACATTTGTCATATTCCTTGCACTGCTGTCCTAGTTATGAGCATTTCTGCTTTATCTGCTATCACAAATCTGTTCAAGTCACATCGCCCCCTTTAGGCTATGTGGGAAATGTGTGCAGATGAGTCCAATTATTCCCTCAACACAGCAGGTGTTGCTGTGTGCCATTCTAGTGAGCTGCCTCTCAATCCTCCTGTTAAGGCCTCTTGACTGTCTGGTCCCCTCTCAGGATTCCAGGTGAAACCACAGAACTGCTCACAGTCAGCAAACAGGGTTAAACAAAAAAGGTAAAGTAAAATCCGTAAGCAGCTATCTCCTAAATATGGGCCTCTTTTACTTCAGAAGGGTCTTGGGATAATCCAGGCTGGCTTCAGAATACACTGGGGCTCCAGTGCAAGTCGCAATCCTTTTTCCTATTCAATTCAACTGCACCCTCCTTCTGTGAGGGCAGGGGCTCTTGAGGCTGGATGTCCTCTCTTCGGGGCTGGAGAAACTCAACAGTCTCTTCCCTTCCCAAGGTTGCCCCTCAGCTGAGTGGAGTTCCCTCTTTTTAACTCCTCCTCCAGTCCTGGCATGATTGACAGGTGTGGCAGGTCAGGGCCAAAGCAGCTTCTTAACCCCTTTCAAGCTAGTGTGGAGTTTATATACCCCATCATACCTGGTCATGCTGTCTCCCATAGTAAAGGAATCTTACTATGAGTATGTAACCCTGGCCACCTGCTTCACTTTGCTGTTGTCTCACCACATGTACTTCTGGGGGTGTTTTGCCTCTGAGGGCTTTCAACCTTTCTCTTGAATCTTTTGCCACATTCTGCATGTCTTAGCATCTGTCTAATGAGACATTGCCTACTAGGGCTGCCAAGCCTCCACTAATTCTATTGGTGTCACTAGAATAACATTCCCTCCAGGAATCATGGGCCCACTGACTCCAGCTACACTGATCATGAAACATGCAGTGCCTAAGTGCCTTTGTGAATCTAGCCTTATGTGCATCTTTATATGCCAAAATACCTTTAAAAATTCTGGCACTTAGTTAATTTTGAACATTTTACCCTCTGTGCCAAAGCCAAGTCCATACACAGACTGTCAAATATTGAGATCAGAGGCCTCTAGAATGGTCTCATCACAATCTGTTTTCTTTTGGATGTGAACACTCTTATTGTAATCTATGTCTTGGTCTCTTCATAACTTGACTACTGCAATGCACTCTACACCTCAAATCCAGTTAAAAACAGAAGCTTTTCACTTCCTAAGAAGGTTATCTCATCATGAGCACATAAAATTAGTGCCCTACAGTCTTTGCAGGTAAAATGAGGAAAAATGTCAGGTACGTCACTCTAAAGGCACTGGCAGGAGAGAGTAAAGGAAAAACAGACTGGTTTCTCCACTCCAATCTTCTGCTACATGAATTAAGGTAGCTACAAGGGTTTCTAGGGACTATATGGAGAAACTATGGCTCTTGGGAGGCATATGCAGGGCCTGGAATTCTTAATGGAAATTGGAACTACAGAGGAGCTGAGGCCTTGCGATGATTGTCATGGATAGGGACTGCAATCTATGGGATGTCTGTGGAGGAGACTATGGATTACAGGAAGTTTCTGTGTAGAACAGATGTTTTGGTGGGAGGACTGAGGCTGAATGGGGAATATCTGGGGAGGGCTGAGGTTCTTCGGAGAGGAGACTGAAGACTGAGGAAGACTTCTGGCAGAGACTAGAGTTACCTGGAGGCCTAAAGCCTTCTGCATGTAGGAAATTGTCTGTTGTGGCATGTGTGGTGGCACTGCAGTTCATGGAAGGGATCCTGAGGGCACAAAGTTTAGTGACAGTGTGTTGAGCAGTCACAGGAAGAGACACAGGACAAAATGGGAGGGCAGAGACTAGAGAACTGCAGGAACAAAATGGAACCTGAGGCATATGCGGTGAGCAAAGCTGGGAGAATAACAGATTTTTCGGTTCATGGCAGTTTTAAAAAGGTGAAAAATATTTATTTGGGGGTCAAATAAAACATTTTGTTCCAACACAATTGAAATGAAATGTTTCGATTTTGACCATTTTAAAACATTTTTATTCAAAAATAAAATTAAAAAAATCTAAAAGATATTAAAAGTCATTTCAAACAAAAAAATCAAAATATTTAATTTACAGAATGTCAAAACACAACATTTTAAATTTTTCAGATTCTTTTTTCAAAATGAACATTTTGATGAAACTGAAATTCTTGAAATGATTGAGTGACACCAACAGAAAACATGTTGGTGTTGCTCAGTGTGCTTTTCACCAAAAAAAGATTTGGATGAAACATGTAGTTCATTTTTAGTGATGAGCTGAGGGGACAGAGAAGCAAAAATGTGAAAGGTGGGGGGAAAGGTGTGACAGGGATGAACGAGTGATATGCTTTTTTAGGGAAAAGGGATGGGAGAGAGGCTTTCAGAGAGGAGGGAGAATGACGCTTTCTGTGGCAGAGGAAAGAGCAAAGGATGGGATACTTTTTGGAGAAAGGGAAAAGTGAGGATTTGTGTGGGAGAAGAAGAGAATGAGGTGACAGCATAGGGAGAGGAAAGGAAAGTGAGAAGAAATGTAAACTGGAGAGTTTCTGCTAAGGGGAGAGTCATGAGAGAGTAAAGTTTTGCAGGAGATGGGGTTCAGGAAGAGGAAGAGAGAGAGTGGAAGGCTTTCTGAGGTGAGGAGTTTAAGATGACCTCACAAAGCAAAAAAAGTGTTTGTATTAGAAGGCCTGAAGAATGAGTTTTTGTTACTTGCCCTGCCAATTTGTGGCATGTTGTTTTAACCATTTAATAGCCATGGTTATTGTGATGTTACAGCCTATATGATTTTATAAAAATATGCTAATGAGTGAATATAATGTAACTGGAATATGCTTCATGCAAAAGGTCTCTTGTAAGGTATCATTACAAACCTTATAATTTACGGAGTGTGATCATCATATTTGTATAAATATAACACTCTTGTGTCTGAAACTAGAAATATGAAATATAACTCTGAGGGCTTATTGTAATTATGCAAAGTGTGGGCCATTAATGGTGGTTTGGAATCTTGATGACTCCCATTAACCAGGGCAATTGACTGGATGGCTCTGTTTGCAGGCAGGCCTTCCTGTGAGTCAGGCTGGGAGGAATGAAGGCTTGAAGTCTTGCAGTGACATGTGATCATGTCATCTGAACTGGAATCCATCTTTAATCTGGTGTCTTTCCATTGAGAAGGAGGGGGTGAGAACCCAGAGAGGGACAAAAGGATTCCCGTCTTATGCAAAAGATATATAAAGGGGTGGAACAGAACAAATGGGAAGGAGAGAGCTATCATGAAGAATCCCCTAACTACCACCTGAGCTGGAACAAGAGTTGTACCAGGGGAAAGAATTGTGCCCAGGCCTGGAAGGTGTCCAGTCTGAGGAAGAACTTACTGAAGCATCTCTGAGGGTGAGATTATCTGTATTCAGTTTGATTAGATACAGATTTGCGCATTTTATTTTATTTTGCTTGGTAACTTTGTTCTGTCTGTCACTACTTGGAACCACTTAAATCCTACTTTCTGTATTTAATAAAATCACTTTTTACTTATTAATTAACTCAGAGTATGTATAAATACTTGGGGGGCAAACAGCTGTGCATATCTCTCTATCAGTGTTATAGAGGGCTAACAATTTATAAGTTTACCCTGCATAAGCTTTATACAGGGTAAAACAGATTTATTTGGGTTTAGACCCCATTGAGAGTTGGGCATCTGAATGTTAAAGACAAGCACTCTTCTGTGAGCTGCTTTCAGGTAAACCTGCAGTTTTGGGGCAAGTAATTCAGACCCTGAGTCTTTGTTAGAGCAGACGGGAGTTTCTGGCTCAGCAAGACAGAGTGCTGGAGTCCTGAGCTGGC
The DNA here is from genome assembly GCF_003597395.2 of Chelonoidis abingdonii. NCBI lineage: Eukaryota > Metazoa > Chordata > Testudines > Testudinidae > Chelonoidis > Chelonoidis abingdonii. Next base: position 124,757,329 of record NC_133770.1, read on the forward strand.
AGGGAAAACAGGAGCAGAGGTAGCCTAGACACATCAGGTGGCAGCTCCAAGGAGGGTTCTGTGATCCAACCTGTCACAGTTATAGTTTGCAGTATTCTACAAAGTAAGGTTACAGTTTTTGCCCTAGCCTTACAGATTCCATTCCATGATCCTTCCCCACTAGATTTTTTAAATTCATATGGACCTTTTTTGCTAGCAATCCAGCAAGAACATACCGTATTACACTCTGTGGGGATTTCCAGGGAGGGGCTAAGGGGATTCCCTAACCCGTGGTTTTCTGTCATGTTAGTTCATGATTCCTACAGAGGACAACTTGCTTGCCTACCAGATCAGTAGTCAGGGGTCACTAGTGTTGTTAGATGTTCGGGGGGGGGGGTGTTCTCCCTGGGCGCTGACCCAGCTCTGCACAGACAGCTGGCACAGCAGACCTCGAGGGAACCACTCAATGACCATAAGATCCATTAAGATACGAAGGCACCAGGCCAGGTTTATCATCGACGATGCATGGTAATAGCACCTGGCAGACTTTATGAGGATACTAAGACATGTATGCCCGTGACAATGGACACAGCTCAGTAAATGGCAGGACTTTTCATTCCCCCTTTGCCTGGCCAAAGATACTCCCTTTTGAAATATTTCTTTATACCCTGATACAAACAAGTTACATACTGCCCATCTGATGTGGCTAGCTATCACCCATCACCTTGTACATGTTGGTTTGATCAAAACATCTCTATTACGCACTGTTATCCTGACCATATCTTTTCGGGGAGGGGGGTCAGTGTGTTTCTGTTATTTTGGGGGAATGTTTTTGCACCATCCTTGATATGGGGATGTTCTGGTACCGCTCTTCTGAAATGTGTTTACGTTAGTACTCTGTGCCTAGCCCTTTTTAGAAATGTGTGTTTCTGCAATATCAGCCCTGCTCTTGCCAGATCCTGTGAACTTGCAAGCAGGCAGAGTCTGACTTTTGCTAACTTTGCTTTACACTAGCAAAGCTTGCCCACTACTTTAGCTCAGACCTCTGATACAAGGGCTTATTATTTCAGACTTTCTTTCTACTATAACATATACATAAAAAAGAAACAAAAGGCAGCACAGAGCCTTCGCCCTCTGCCCCTTTTCAATGCCACCTTTGGAAGTGTGTCTTTGGAAGAGGCAATGCGATAGGTAGAAAGCAAGCATGGGTCTTGTTTGGGGAGACAGTGGAAAACCTAGTTAAAGATTTGGCAATTTTTTAGTGAAAATTTTCCCAATAAAATGAACAGTTTTTGTTTCAAGGAAAAAGTAAAAAAGTAAGGGAGAGTTTTCCTTTCATTTTTAACTTTAAAAAAACCCTCTCTTTTGGATACTTTTCTGGTGTGAATTTATTTATTTTATTTTATTTTCTCTTACTTTTATTTGGGGAGGGGAATAAAAACTAAGAGAAAGTGAAGGTTTTTCCCAAAACTTTCATTTTGAATTTTTTTATTGAAGCAAATAAACAAAAAATATTATTAATATTTTTGCAAAAAAGTTCAACCAGCCTTATAAAGTGCTTTTCTGGAGAACCGGAAATATTAAAACATATAGAAAAAGGGGATTTGAAAGGTTTTGGAGGAAGAACGAATGGAAAAGAGAAGGGAATAGAAAATGGGAGTGAGAAATACAAGAAAAACAGACAGGCTATACGGAACTGAAGAGTCAAAAAAATGTTAAAAATGTTATTATAATGGTTGATGATTGATAGACACCTTTGGTGTCTCTTAATTCTTTTCCTTCTTTCTCCCTCCACCCCCTTCTATACTGTTCTGTTTCTCTCCTCCACTACATTCTGCCTGTCTTTCTACTCATACTTCTGACCTCCTGCTGGAGAAAGGGTGGGGACTCCTATTAGGATGCAGTCCCTGGATGCTGTTTGGGGCCTCCACCTAGTATTTCAACTTTGTGTCAGTTGGTGTCTGATCAAGTTGAAGCTCCCTAGACCCCTTTAACTGCTGGAAAGGAGAAGGAGAATTTTCTCTCTGTACTTCCCCTCTTATCCCAGAGTCTCTTCACCTCTGGTGAGAAGAAGTCCAGTGGTCTAGGGCTCCAAACCTGACTGTGTCTCTGCCTTCAGTGCCAATCCTGAGTGACACCGAGTGGGGCTGCTAATCTGTGTGTCAGGTCACAACACCAGGGTTGCCAACTTTCTAATCACACAAAACTAAACATCCTTGTAGCGTCTCCCAATCACTCCACTCCCCCTCCCTCCATCACTCACTATCCCCCACCTTCCCTCACTTTCACTAGGCTGGGGTAGGGGTTTGGGTGCAGGAGGGGTTGAGGGTTCTGGGCTGGAGCCAAGGGTGAGGGGTTTGGGGTACAGGAAGCGGCTCCAGGCTTGGGCTGAGGGGTTTGGAGTGTAGGAGGGGGCTCAGGGCTGGGGTGGGGGTTGGGGTGTGGGAGTGGGTACAGGGTCTGTGTGGGAGTTTGGGTGCAGAAGAAGTGTGGGCTCTGGCCAGGTGGTGCTTACCTTGGGTGGCTGCCAGAAGCCGACGGCATGTCCGTCCAGCTCCCTAGGCTCATGGGTGGCCAAGTGGCTCCATGCGTTGCCCCTGCCTCCAGGCACTGCCCCCACCAATTGGTTCCTGGCCAATGGGAGCTGCAGAGTCGATGCTCAGGGTTAGGACAGCACACAGAAACCCCCTGGCTGATCCTGCACCTAGGAGCTGGAAGGACATGCTGACCACTTCCAGGAGCTGCAAAGAGCCAGGGCAGGCAAGGAGCCTGCCTTAGCCCCACTGCACCACTGACTGGACTTTTAGCACCTATTAAAATCTCCCGGACTGCTTTCAATAGTCACCAGGAGATCGATGCCAATTCCGGTAGACTCCCAGACAATGCGGGAGGGTTCGCAATCCTACACAACACCACTCACTGAACTTTGCCTCTCGGTCATGAGTGATGGGGGAGGGGAGCGGTGGCCAGACCAAACCTGTTCAGGGGCCTAAATAGGGTTGCTACCTCTGAGATTCAGAAAAAACAGCCACTGCCCTCTCCACCATCAGCTTGACCCTCCTTTTCCCCTGCCATCATCCTGGCCCTCTTCTTCCCCTCCCAGGCACCCTCCTACCATCATTAGTCTGACCTTCTTCTTCGCCTCCCAAGTTCCCTCCCTCCAGTCTGGCCCTCTTCTTCCCACTTCAAGCATCTCCACCACCAGCCTGACTCTCCCCTGTTCCAGGAGTCCCCACACTCACCCTGACCCGAGAACCTAAGCCCAGGCACTTCCTCTGCTGTCCTCTCAGGAGCCCCTGCATCCCTCACCCTGGCCCCCCTTCTTACCCTTCCCTGCTGGTGAGCCTCAGGTGCATCCTGCTTCCCGGAGCCAAAGGGAACATAAGAATGGCCATACTGGGTCAGACCAAAGGTCCATCCAGCCCAGTATCCTGTTTACTGACCGTGGCTAATGCCAGGTGCCCCAGAGGGAGTGAACCTAACAGGTAATGATCAAGTGATCTCTCTCCTGCCATCCATCTCCACCCTCTGACAAACAGAGGCTAGGGACACCATTCCTTACCCATCCTGGCTAATAGCCATTAAGTCATTAATGGACTTAACCTCCATGAATTTATCAAGTTCTCTTTTAAGCCCTGTTATAGTCCTAACTTTCACTACCTCCTCAGGCAAGGAGTTCCACAAGTTGACTGTGCGCTGTGTGAAGAAGAACTTCCTTTTATTTGTTTTAAATCTGCTGCCCATTAATTTCATTTGGTGTTCCCTAGTTTTTATATTATGGGAACAAGTAAATAACTTTTCTTTATTCACTTTCTCCACACCACTCATGATTTCATATAGCTCTATCTTATCGCCCCTTAGTCTCCTCTTTTCCAAGCTGAAAAGTCCTAGCCTCTTTAATCTCTCCTCATATGGGACCCGTTCCAAACTCCCAATCAAGCCCCAGCTTCTGCATCAGTGCATGGAGAGTCTGGCATGTGGATCAGGCCCAAGTGCTGTGCCAAAAGTACTTCCAGTGGCCGGATGACCTGTATGCCATAGTGGAAGCTGCTGCTGGTGTAATGCCAACAGACCCCAGTCGTCGGCAGGCAGGATAAAACTGGGGACCTTTGGAGCTTAGTGCATGGGCCTCTACTGCATGAGCTAAAAGCCAACAGGCTGTTAGCTAAGGCTGTAGAGCAGACTCATTCTCTCTCTCTCTAAGTGGTCTTGGTGCCACTGGGTGGGATAGAACACCACATCCAGGGGGTGTGTGGGTGCACTGGCACTAGGGTTACCACCTTTGAATGCCAAAAACCCAGCATCCACCCCACAAGGCAAGCCTGCCACAACCCCACCCCCAATCACAAGGCAACTCCACAAACTGCGCCCCTACAGTCACTTGTATCTAGAAAGAGAACACATATAGATTAGATTGATAACATCGCATGTCTCCTCACTCTCGTGTGACTCAAATCCTCTCTCTCACACACACAGTGCGCTTGCACATTGGTAGCCAGACAGCTGATGTCAGATGCTACCGGTGTGGTGCTCTGCTCTGCTCAATGTTAGTATCACTCGGCTGCATGCGTGTGTTCCCTCTGTGTGCTGTCCCAGCTTTGTGCAAACAGTTGACACAGCAGACCCTAAAAGAACCCCCAATGACCACAGAGTCTAATAAGGTACGAAGGCACTTCGGCCAGGTTTATTGCCATATGGACACAATTGCAGTTCCCTGTGGATTTCTTAGTCCAACTCAGGACATACTACGAGAAAATGCCTCTTGGCAATGGACTCAGCTCAATCAGTGGCGGGACTTTCCACTGCCCCCTCGGCTGGTGTCATAAAGAGATAGCTAAGGGTTAATGTTTCTTTTACCTGTCAAGGGTTAACAAAGGGAACCAAACACCTGACCAGAGGACCAATCAGGAAACCGGATTTTTCAAAGTGAGGGAGGGAACTTCTGGGGGTGTTTGTTTTGTTTCTGTCTGTTTGTTTTCTCTCGGCTATGAGAGAAGAGGTTTTCTTTCTATCTCCAAGCTTCTTTCTACCCTTCTGTTACCAAGGTGTGAGTACAAAAGGAAAAGCAATAGGTTTATATTGTATTTTGTATTTACATGTGTGTACCTTGCTGGAATGTTTCAAATTGGATATCTTTTTGAATCAGACTGTTTATTCATATTTTCTTATAAGCAATAGCCCTGTATATGTCATCTTGATGCAGAGTTTATATGTTTATGTCTTTTCCTTTCTTTTTTATATAAAGCTTTCTTTTTAAAACCTGCTTGAGGTTTTTCTCTAGTTAAGGCTAAGGGACGAAGGGAGGGGGAAAATCTCTTTGTGTTAGCTTGACTAGGTTTGAATGCATAGCCTCGGGGGAAGGTAAATTGCCCTCTCTGTCTTGCATTCAAGGAGTTAAGTACAGTATCGCCCAGGATAACCCAGGGAGGGGGAGCTGGGGATGAAATAAAGAGGAGACAAGGGGAGGGGGTTGGTTTCCCTTTGGTGCGAGACTCAGGGCTTCTGAGTCTTGGGGTCCCTCCAGGGAAAGTCTGGGGGACCAGAGCGAGGCAGGCGCTGTAATTCCTGGCTGGTGGCAGCGAGATCAGGTCCAAGCTGGTAATAAGCTTGGGGGAGTTTCACGCTAAGCACCCAGATTTTGGACGCTAAGGTCCAGATTTGGGACAGAGGCTTATTACAGCTGGACAAAGGCACCACCCCAGGGATACCTTCTTATACACAGGTACAAACAAGTTACACATCACTCCTGACATATTGAGGTGCAGCCCCTCTACGCAGTAAGGTGCCGCCTCTCACCTGTACATGTTAGTTCGAACAAAACAACTCTATCCATCATATTACCCTTTTGGCCTTGTCACTGAGATGGGTCAGCCTGTTCCCTGATATCTGTGGAATGTTCCAGTATAGGGTGTTCTGGTACCCTGTTTATACTTCAATCTACTAGGTGAATATATGTTTATGAAACATCAGCCTTTTCCTTGCCAGCTTCTGTGAGCAGCGCCAGCCTTTGGCTCACAGCTTAACTTTGCTTTATATTAGCAAAGTCTTGATCATTTACTTTAGTTCAGGCCTCAGGCCTCATACTGGGCCTTTATCAGGGCCTGTACTTACTACAACAGCTACTGTATTTTCAACAGTTTTGATCTGTTATCACTTAAAATATGGAAGTGGGAACACTGAAGCACCTTTAGCTGGACACAGAAAGTTTTAACATTTGATATCCCAGTGTATTGTGGTAACGCAAATCTTTAGACCCCCATAATTCTCTCTCTCTCCTCCCCTGAGCAAATTAAATTATTTTTCTGGAAGCTGGCAAATCCATCAAAAAAATAGGAAGTAGGAAGAATTTAACTATCTTTTCTTCTTCATATTATTAGCTAATTTCACTAGCTTTACACACTTTTCATTTCTTCCTTCTTTTTAAAATGCCACCTACACTGATGATACTAAACTGAGAACTCCAACCGAGGGCAGAGAAATAATACAAAGGAACCACTGTTAGACATATAGGCAGAGCACAAACACAAGTTAGACAAGCACAAGTTAACTTATTTTAAAAATAATCCCAAAACACAATTACTCAATGGAGGGAACATACTTGAAAAGCAGCAGCAGCAGTGTAGCAGACAACAAATTAGACATGATGCCAAAATGCAAACAGCAGTAAAAAGAGTGATTTTAGGTTGCATAGGTGGAGGCTTTATACCACAGAACAAAGACATAGCAGGCTCTCTTCAGGTACTTGTGGGATCACACCTAGAATACAGCTTTTAGTTCTAAGGGTATGGCTACACTTGAAATTTCAAAGCGCTGCTATGGCAGCGCTGCGGGAGTGCTGCCACGGCAGCGCTTTGAAGTGTGAGTGTGGTCGGAGCAGCAGCGCTGGGAGAGAGCTCTCCCAGTGCTGCACGTAAACCACATCCTCTACGGGTATAGCGTGCAGCGCTGGGAGCCGCACTCCCAGCGCTGCGGCACTGATTACACTGAGGCTTTACAGGGCTGTATCTTGCAGCACTCAGGGGGGTGTTTTTTCACACCCCTGAGTGCGAAAGTTGCAGCGCTGTAAAGTGCCAGTGTAGCCATACCCTGAGTACTCTGAAGCCACAAAGTTGTATATATAGGTAAACTGGAAAATCCAGCAAAACCAACTAGAATAGTGGAGGGATTGATGTGTGATATATATGCTGGTATCTAGTAGCCTACTTCAAAACCATATTCAGATCCACTCTTAATCTTATTTCTTCGGCACTTCTCCACTACTCATGGCTGCCCACACTGAGATAATATAGCTGTCATTTCCTGTCATCTCGCATTTTCATGGACATTCCTTAGAAGAAACAGATTTACAACTTGTGTGTATCAGAGTTTTACACAGAGAGTATAAATTTAAGGTATACTTTGACTAAAAATTCTTTGTACTTTTAAAAAAATCCAGCAATCTAGTTTTATTTAAATAAACTGGAATTACACAAGAAGCATCAGAACTACTTGGTGTGCCTCCAGAGGAAAGATGTTCCAAATGGACATAATAGAGCTTTCAGGGTTTTTCTATATTCTAGAATTTTATTGTTTGCATGAAACTGGAAGAGAAGGGGGAAGCTCCATATTAAACTGTAAGAGAAAAGAGTTAAGTTTTAACAGTCCCAAGCGTGTTATACATAAGCCACTTGGATGCAAGTTAGGTGTTGATGGGATCTTTCACTACCTCAAGTTTAACATAGTGTGTGGCAATGAAATTGGCCATCTGCACACAGAAGGGTGACACTTAACTCTCAAGAAGAATGAAAATTTCTTTAATTCAGTTATGTATAACATTCCTTTTGGATATGATCTCAGCAGAGGAAGAGGGAGAAACAGCACGGATACACTAGGAAAAAAGTGTGGTTTTGTCAAGTGCTACCTAATACATGTTAAAATCCTAGCATAGAAAAGGCAGATGTGGAGGGTGACAGTTTATCTGAACCAGATAACGTGTTAAAACCAAAATTTTCTTTGCCTATACTAGGATTTTAACATGGGTTAGCTAGCCCTTTTTTTCATAATGACAAGACCAGAGAGAGAGAAAGATGGGGCAGAGGGTTAACCCATTCCAGGATCATAAGACGTGAAGTATAGATAAGGGGAGTGAAAATAAAATGGTGCAACTAGTTCTACCTTTTCATTCCCCTCTAGACCACAGCTTCTCAAGAATACACTTAGCACAAAAGCCGGTTTAGACACTAGATTTGCAAGTGCACAAACTGATGCTAAGGCTTAAATGTAGGAACAGGCTGAGCCAAGATTTGGTCTATGTACTAGCCAAACCAATAACCAAACAAAGATAAAATTCCTTCAAAAGTATATATACATTACAGATTAAAAGGAGGATGTAATTAGAACTCTATGACATTTTTTATTGCAAAAAGATGTATTTTGTACTACAAGAGAGCTATATTGATGTTAAATTCTAGGTAGTCTTTACCTTATGTAGCTATCTAATAGGTAAAACCTGGGTGGTTTTACCTTGAAGTACAAAATACCCCTTTTTTGCAGTAAAGAAATAGCCTAAAATCTTGAAAGGTAGAACACTAGATGTTGGGGAGAGCCCCGTGCATCCCACTGCCACTATTATGTCAGCAGGTCTTGCAGGAGCTGTGGGATGCCAGCCCCACTGCAGTGCTCCATATTGAAGGAATTAGTTAAGGTTTCCAAACACTGATGGCTTGTCTACATAAAGAAATTTTTTGCAACAGTGTTGTTACAACAGAGTACAAATCCCCAGCAGAGATATGCTGCACCTGTGCAAAGTAGAATACCTTGAACCAGTCTGAGCCTCACTTTACAACAGTGTATCACATCTACACTGTATCAGCATAGTTCTACAAGTACCAAAATCCCTAACAGAAGCAGGCTTTAAGCATAGTAAATGCCATCTGGCAATAAAACCCAATGAGATTTAAACAATGGATGCATTTTCCCCCAGTAATGATGGAATTAGGTTCCTGAACATTAAACATTAGAAATCACCTTCTTATACTATTAGTTAAGCAGCTCTTACCTCAGAGAATCTTTGTACATCCTGGGTTAGAGTTCCCACCCGCTTCCATTGATAATATTTGAGTAACTTCAAAATCGCAGGATTCACTGCATTATCAGATGGCACTGTCCGGAAGAAATAAGGATATTTTTTCTTATCAGCTAACTCTGGGGTTGTTGCTGCAAATGAAAGCTGAAAAACAAAGAAATGGAAATCTCAATGAGTGAAATCTAATTGCTGTCCCCATAAGAAGCTTACCCTACTTAATGCAAGGCAAAGTACATGAGGTGATGAATTATGGACATTTGGAGAGTTTTTGACTGTCTTATGTTAAAGAAATAACAAACCTATTTGAAATCTCGCTACAATCTTTTAGTTTTCAGAAATAAACCTTTTCAACCTTAAAAACCAACACCAGATATCCTATTAAAATCACAACATTGTAGTCCATCTGCTACAAATTTAAGTTCATGACTCATTAGAGTTTTAAGAAGGTTGCACTACAAAATTCCCTGGGTCAGATTAACCACACCTATATTAAAAACCAGGGGCAAGAAGCTTTTGGGGAGAAAACCTCTGAAGAATCTCCTGTGGAAATCCCTCCAATGTCCCTCCACAAGGAAGGGTCCAGAGCCCACTGCCAATCCTAGTCACCACTCTGTGGCGTCAGAGGAAGTTGTGGTGTGCAGAACATTTAAAAATAAAGCCATTTAGTGGCCTCCATGTGGATTCAGGTGTCTAAAGCCATGGAGGAAGTCCCTGGCGCCAAATCTCCAAGTGTGTTAGTTAGACAATGGCTCTCTCTGGACTGTTGTATTAGGACAGAGCCACATTGTCCCTAGCTCTTGCACAACTTTCAAAATTAGACCACTTGGGTGCCTAAATGTGGAGTTAGATGACTAATGCCAGGCACACATCTGGAAACGTTGGCTAAGCTTCTCTGACTAAGTTTCTCCTCTGTAAATTGGAGAGGATACAGACTCACATCTCAGTGGGGTTTTTGAGAAGTAATGAGTAACTGTTTTTAAAGTGCTTTGAAAACCAAGGCACTGGCTCAGTGCTGAAAATGGCAGTTGGAGTCTATGTTCCCAATGTTTTCAACACCAATCATAGTATTATAGTACTGGAAGGGATCTCAGAGTCTTCTAGTCCAGTCCCCTGAACTCATGGCAGGACTAAATATTATCCAGACCATCCCTGACGGGTGTTTGTCCAACATGCTCTTAAAAATCTGCAATGATGGAGACTCCATAACCTTCCTAGGCAATTTATTCCAGTGCTTAACCACCCTGACTGTTAGGAAGTTTTTCCTAATGTTCAGCCTAAACCATCTTTGCTGCAATTTAAGCCCATTGCTTCTTGTTCTATCCCTCAGAGGTTAAAGAGAACAATTTTTCTCCCTCCTAACTGTAACAACCTTTTATGTACTTGAAAACGGTTATCATGTCCCCTCTCAGTCTTCTCTTTTCCAGACTAAACAAACACTATTTTTTCAATCTTCCCTCAGAGGCCATGTTTTCTAGACCTTTAATCATTTTTGTTGCTCTTCTCTGGACTGTCTCCAATTTGTCCACATCTTTCCTGAAAGATGGCACCCAGAACACCCAGAACTGGACACAATACTCCAGTTGAGGTCAAATCAGCGTGGAGTAGAGCAGAACTACTTCTTGTGTCTTGCTTAGAATACTCCTGCTAATGCATTCCATAATGAAGTTTGCATTTTTTGAAACAGTGTTACACTGTTGACTCATATTTAGCCTGTGATCCACTATGACCCCCAGATCCTGTACTCCTTCCTCACACAGAGACTTTACTTACCCTCTGCAGGGTTGTCGAAATGCCCCTTGCCTCCCAACCATTCATATTTGTGTGCTATATTTGTGGATATCCAATTGGGTACCTTATGCATCAATACCTATGATACCCTCATTTCTTTTTCTCAGATCTCATCTACTTTTCCCTTTACCTACCCAGTCCTCCTCCTGCATCACCATTTCCCTGGATTCTAATTACTCTCCTCCTTCCCTGCGTCTCCTTAGTGCCCCTAACTTCCTTTCTGTCTCTCCTACAGGTTACCTTCTGTCTGCTTTTCTTCTGCCCAACTTTCAACCTAATATTCCAACTTTCTCTTTCTTATTTTCCTTTCTCACTGAAGGGGGGTTTTCTCCATCCCCTTCATGTCTCTATCTACCCTCAAACCAATCCTGAGCCACCTGCTGCACGTAGACACTGTTGTAGGGGTAGCGCACTCAAGTACACATTTAAGGATGCCAGTTTCTACCTCCATGCATCAGGAAACAGCAGAACTGAGCAAGTCAAAAGAACCCTGCTGAATTGTCTGATGTGCAAAATTACTGCTGCTGAAAGGCAGCACAGTTTTGCGAATGACTTTCAGACAAACCATATGCAGCTGCTCATGGGATAGCATATGTGGTACCTATGTTTGCCCCAGGCCTTCCCACCTACTTCCTGAAAATGCCCCCATTTCTGACATCCCTGGGATACTTGTGGTTATTTTCTGCAGCAAGTTTAATACTCCAAAACTTCTGCCAAGAACCTGCCTCTCCGGCTGCTGTCACCCATGCATGGCTTTTGAATCTCTTTATTGTAACAATTTGATAAAAATTGGGGCTCTCCATATCGTATAACAGAAGGGAACATATGGCTCACAGTGATTTATTTGTAGATGAATCCATACAAAATTCACTGTTCTTATGCCAGAAGGATTTTTGGTTGATGCTGAAGAAAGCAACAGAAGTTGTATAATGAGATCATAATAAAACTGATCTTTCAGGCTCAGTAGAAGAGTGATAGAGCACAGGTGTAGTATATAAATGTATCCAAGCGCACTATTACATACATTTGCATTTTTGACCATGCATTCTTTAAATTATATTGATATTCAAAAAAGAGATAAGTCTAAACCAAAACATCAGATCGAAATAATCCTGCGTGTTGACAAAGATTGGATGTAGCTTGGAAGAGATAGGAGCTGGAGCCTGACCCTAACTCAGGAAAATAATGCTGCATTAGTTTGAATTTGGTCCGTATTTGGGAGGTTATTTTCACAAACAGAAGGGGTACAAACCCAAAAAAGAAAAACAACAAAGTTAATGTTTGCAGAAATGGTTGGTTTACCCTCCATAGCTCACCAAGGAAGGTTTCCTGCTGCTCACTGGCCAGCAGCGGAGTGGATTTTTCAAGCCCTATCCTACTATCCATTTAACACTGCCCTGTGAAATATTCTAAATAATTAAAGCAAAGCTTCACTTATCAAAGTTTATGAGCAAAGTGCATTTTATGATCATGTAGCCTTGATTTTCTTTCACGGCATTGATTGGCTTATTCGTTACTTCATAAAATTTAATATTCTGCCATGTGTCTTCAAGTAATTAATTCAGAGAGCAAAGGAATGAAAGCCTGTGAAAAGAACCATACAGCTTCTCTGGTTTTCCAAGTAAAGTTAAACTTTCTTTAAGGTACTATATAAAAGAGTGCTATAGCTGTAAATGAAGACCTCCACATCAAGTTGAGAGAGAAAAGCTCTTCGAGTAAACAGTCCAGCATGAAAAGGCAGCTGACAGCTATGCTATACAAAGCCTGGTGACTGGAAGAGACTTCATTTGGGAATTAATTCAATATAAAAAAACCTAACAAAGAAAACAATATGGTTATTCTTTAAGAAATAAAAGTTGTCGAGATTTTACAGCAACACAAATGAAGGGAGGAGCTGAGGCAAGTTTCATACCCAGGGAGATGTGCCTACCTAGAAGGAGTAGAGTACAAAGAAGCTTGGACCTGTCATGTTTCTTTTACCAGCAGGTATATACTGTGGACAAGGAAAGAACTAGAGAGGAGTGACTACTATTACAGGAGTAAGTAGTTATTGGGGGAAAAATACTACTCCATCCAACCATAGAGGCACACAGTATGTGTAGTGTATAAAAAAATATAATTAGGGCTGTCAATTAATCGCAGTTAACTCACGCGATTAACACAAAAAAATTAATAACGATTAAAAAGATTAATCATGGTTAATCGCACTTATAACAATAGAATACCAATTGAAATTTATTAAATAGTTTTGAATGTTTTTCTACATTTTCAATATTGATTTCAATTACAAACAGAATGCAAAGTGCACAGTGCTCACTTTACATTATTATTTTTTATTTAAATATTTGCACTGTAAAAATAATAAACAAAAGAAATAATATTTTTCAATTCATCTCATACAAGTACTGAAGTGCAATCTCTTTATAGGGAAAGTGTAACTTACCAAATCCTTTTTTTTTTTGGTTACATAACTGTACTCAAAAAACAAAGTGTAAAACTTTAGAGCCTATAAGTACTCTCAGTCCTACTTCTTATTCTGCCAATTGCTAAGACAAACAAGTTTGTTTACACTAACAGGAGATTCTGCTGCCTGCTTCTTATTTACAATTTCACCTGAAAGTGAGAACAGGAGTTCACATGGCACTTTTGTAGCCGTCATTGCAAGCTATTTACATGCCAGATATGCTAAACATTTAGATATCCCTTCATGCTTTGGCCACCATGCCAGAGGACATGGTTCCATGCTGATGATACTCATTAAAAAGTAATGCATCAATTAAATTTGTGACTTTACTCCTTGGGGGGAGAACTGTATATCTCCTGCTCTATTTTACTCACATTCTGTATATATTTCATATTATAGCAGTCTCGGATGATGACCCAGCACATGTGGTTTTAAGAACACTTTCACTCCAGATTTGACAAAATTCAAAGAAGGTACCAATGTCAGATTTCTAAAAATAGCTACAACACTTGGTTTAAGAATCTGAAGTGCTGTCCAAAATCTGAGAGGGATGAGGTGTGGCGCATGCTTTTAGAAGTCTTAAAAGAGCAACACTCTGATGTGGAAACTACAGAACCCAAACGATCAAAAAAGAAAATCAGTCTTCTTCTGGTGGCATCTGACTCAGATAATGAAAATGAACATGCGTCAGTCTGCAATGCTTTGGATTGTTATCAAGTAGAACCCATCATCTGCATGGAAGCATGTCCTATGGAATGGTGGTTGAAGCATGAAGGGAAATATGAATGTTTTGCGCATCTGGCATGTAAATATCTTGCAACACCAGTGAAAAGAGTGCCATGCGAACGCCTGTTCTCACTTTCAGGTGACATTGTAAACAAGAAGCAGGCAGCATCATCTCTTGCAAATTGTAACCAACCTTGTTTGTCTGAGAGATTGGCTGACCAAGAAGTAGAACTGAGTGGACTTGTAGGCTCTAAAGTTTTACATTGTCTTATTTTTGAATGCAGGTTTTTTTTATACATAATTCTACGTTTGTAAGTTCAACTTTCATGATAAAGAGATTGTACTAAAGTACTTGTATGAGGTGAATAGAAAGATATATTTTTTACAGTGCAAATATTTGTAATAAAAAATAAACAAAGTGAGCACTGTACACTTTGCATTTTGTGTTATAATTGAAATTAATATATTTGAAAATGTAGTGAACATCCAAAATATTTAAAATAAATGGTATTCTATTGTTGTTTAACAGCATGCTTAATCACAATTAATTTTTTTAATTGCTTGGCAGCCCTAAATGTAATACGACCATTTCAATTAGAAAGGCATTTGCCTTCACCCTCCTTTTCAAAGGACTAACAGCATTTCATTTAAGTGATATAATGACATAAACTGATACAACCCCTAGTTCAGATAAGTCTTGGAGCATAAGAATGATGTTTAGGGAACTTTATTCCAAGCCTCATATGATCCACACTTGTGTCAATCTATGTCATTATGTCGTTTAAATAAAACCTAGTTAGATATGCGAAGGAACAACTGTTGTACTAATATCATAGTCCAAATATTTAGTTTAAAAATGGCATATAACCATTAATGAATAGCATCTCACAGGAAAAACTGCTTTTACTAGTTTGATTTTTGGGATAGGTAAATTAGTTTAATCCATCATATTAACACACAGAAGAATACGCAGAACTGAAGTCACCAGTTTAGTCTACTATTATGTGCTTCAGTTAACTGAAGAAAAGTTTGGAACTCAAAACTCCATATATTCTAATTAAAATGACATCAATCACAACCGGCTGAAGAAGTCTGATATAAGCATGGAAGACTCTGGAATTAAAAGGAAGGAAAACACTAGAGATAATCAAATCACATGGGAAGGCTAGTAAAGATAGCAATAGTGTTAATGAATGGATTAGAATATTGTAGAGTTTGCCACTGAACAACCTATGTGTGCTATTAAATAGTATGTTAAAATGTTTGCTAAAAAGTAAAGGGAATTATAACTCTACTGTAAGAAAACACCTGTGTGAGAAAATGAAGAAATCCAGGGCCGGTGCAACTATTTAGGCAAACTAGGCGGCTGCCTAGGGCACCTAGTGGTTGGGGGCACCTAAAAGCCCCCTCAGGCGAGGAGGTGGAGGTGAGCTGGGCGGCGGGGCACGCAGAGAGGGTTGCCCACAATAACAAAGGGGGGAACACAGGGGAACCGCTCCCCATCCCAGCTCACGTCCACTCTGTCTTCTCCACTGAGCACACAGCCCAGCTCTAAGTCTCCTCCAATCAGCATCGCAAGCCTGGGCAAGGAGGAGAATTAGAGCAGTGCCAACATGCTCAGTGGAGGAGGCGGAGCTGAGGTGAGCTGGAATGGCCTACCCAGACAGGGTTAGCTTCCACAGGGGGAGGTCTCCCCAGGCAGGGTTAGCTGCCGGGGGTGGGGAAGGGGGGAAGTCTCCCCAGGCAGGGTTGGCTGCTGACGGGGGAAAGGGGGGAAGTCTCCCTAGGCAGGGTTAGTTGCCATGGGGGGATGAGGGGAGAGGAGTTAGCTGTCGCGGTGGGGAGGGTAGCTGCTGAGAGGGAGGCTCCCTGGGTGGGGGGCTGAGTTAGCTGCCGTGGGGGGGGCGGGGTTAGCTGTGGGGGGTGCAAGATGGAAGTTTTGCCTAGGGCGCGAAACTTCCTTGCACCAGCCCTGAAGAAATTATAAATCATATTGAGTGGAATGAATATCTTCCTTTTATATAACAGTAGAACAAAGAGAGTGATTATGCTTTTTCACAACATTATGCATTGGTCAGACTTTAAATTAGAACCCCTACAGAAGAGGTGAACTATCTAGTAATCATTATTAATGACATTGTTAATGGATAATGTTTGAATGTAGATAAATGCATATTCCTCCTGCATTGACTATTCAGTGTCTGACACTAGCTATTCATAAATGTTTACAAAGTGTGGACATCTATATTTAAAGGTGACTGGCCAAGTTTTTTCAAGTTTGTTCACTTTTCCATTTTATGACTTTTAGTATAAAGATTAACTTCTGCTTTATTTAGTTTTATCAACCCCCTTCTTTCATAATTTTAAAAATAGTGGCTATTTTCCCTCTCCCCCACAACTTGCCCATCTTATGGAAAAACATTAGTGAGAGAGATTTAAACTCTTCCCCTTCCTGTCCTTACTTGCAAACCAAGCAGATAGCTTTTATCATATTATCTTTACCCATACATATTTATACATTGCTACACTCTTTTGCTAAATGTGCCTCCCAGTTCGGAGAGAGTAAGAGAGGAATAATTCATGAACAAGGAGCAGTTTAGATCATAACACAGTGATAAATATGTCCACGGACTTTGTGATGTCACTATGCCACAGAAAACGAAGTTACATGAGACGCTGAAGGCTAATGAGGGTACCCAAAAAGCAAATTTCAAGGAGGAATAAAAGACAGACAAAAAGTTTTGTATGTATGTGTACGCGTGCGCACACACACACACACACACACACAGGTTAACATATGTGCTAACTGGAGTACTCGAAACATTCAAAAAGCGTTGTAGATCACCTTTAAAAAGCTTTATTTGGAAAGCCTAGGTACTACAGAGAGCAGCTGGAGGTTTGAGCAATTGCTAGTGATAAAGTGTGGAGATTAGAAGCCAGGTATAACAGATGTGATTGAGCAAATTCTACTGAGAGACAAGCAGAGGGGAAAACAGAGTTTAACACTTTTTCAGCAAGACAGGAAGACATAATTCAAAGTAACAAAAACTAAGTGGAATATAGACTGAGTGCCAAAGGAATCACAGTAGGCTAGATTCACAAAAGTACTTAGGTGCCTAAACACCTCTGTAGGCATCTCAGTCCTAGTATTAGGCAGCACTGATGTTCACCAAACCACTTCTCAGCTATCACATAACCCTGTAAGTGCCCAGGTCCTTATAGGTCCTTACATCCTGATATTTCCCCACAGCTAATGAGCTGTGTGGAGCCCTACCTCATGCCTAAGCTCTGGGAGGACTCTCACACTAGGCATTCCCCTACTTCTCTTCTGAGCAGGGCTTGAGCCAGTCGGCATGTTCAGCACACACCTAACCTGCAGAAAAGACAGCTGTGGCACACAGGAATTTTGAGGGTTGGCTGGCTTGCTGTAGGGGACTGCGGAAGACTGTGTCACGGCCTAGCTAGGATGTTTCCGCTTTCTCGGCGGCCTTGTGAAAAGCCCCTGCTTGCTAAGTGGCCGGTCATTGTAGGACACGGCATGCCAGTTATAACTTGCTTTTAACTGGTTGAAACCAGTTTGTATGGCCTTAGGCCAAAGGGCGGACATAGCCTGTGGGAAGTCCCTTTTTGCATATGTATAAGTTGTTTTTGTATTGTGTATCTATAGCTGTATGCTCCCGGTCCGCCTTTGGACTCCGACCCAGGCCGAGCTGAGCTTCAGTGCTGGGTTCCCCGCCTAAGTGACAACAACGCCCAGGGTCCCCGTTGCGAATGTGTCACTTTACCTTCATTAAAGCCAAATAACTCACTGTGTGTGGGGGCCTCATCCTTGCAGAGCACTCAGGCACGTAGCACCATGGCAGCTCAGAGAGATGCAGATAAATGCTGAATCAAGGGAAAAAAACAGATAAATGCTAAATCAAGCAAACANTGTGTGGGCCTCGTCCTTGCAGAGCACTCAGGCACGTAACACTTGCACATATGTGTATCAAAATACCCAGCAGCCTGGGGGGCTAGAGCACTTACCTGCAGGATCACCACAAGGGGGGAGCAGAAGGAGCAGAGCCCCTACTGTGCTCCTGACACATTCAGTAGGATTTTGTCCCCCAGCTGTAGTGGTGCTGCTGTTGCAGCCTCAGAGGCAGTATGGTGCAGCGCTGATGGGTCTCCTCTCCCTGCCCATAGAGAACAGAAACAGAAGAGACACTCAAGCTGCTACTGCTGCTGGCTTTTGGGGGTGGTGCAGCCTCTCTGGGGCTGCCTGGACACTGTCTGTAGGAAAGTGGGGATGCCAATGAGTCAGATCTGGTTCTGGGAGCACCTTGTGAGGGCATGCCAATGATCTGGCTCTGGGGGTGCCATGGGGTGGGGGGCAGTGGTGGCTTGGGGAAAGACACTGCCACTGCCAAGCCTGTTTTACTGTGCAGCCTGTACAGGTCCCATAGGATCCTGACCTCTGCCGCCAGAGCTGACACCATTCAGTAAAATTTTGGGAAATATTTGGTATGGTTTTTAGACTTCACCCCTCCTGGTTGAGAACCCAAGTGGCTGCTGCTCACCTGGGCTGTGGGAGACTGCATTTAAATCCATGCCCCAACCTCAGCATGTCTCCCACCTCCCAGGTGAGTGCCCTAATCACTGAGCCAATAGCTCCCTCTCTCATTTATCACAAGAAAGGACTTTTCTGGCTTAAGGGCCTAACACCAGGAGAAGCTTATGACTAAGAATCCTGTGTGAAGATAGGTGCCTTCCTCTGGTCTGTCAGCCAAGTACCTATGGCCCAATCAGGTCAGAAACCTAAGTTCCTTTGTGGTGCTGGCCCCTGAGTGTCACTCTTCTCCTCAGCATTTCACTCCTGTTAGTTTAGGCAGCTTCCCACTTAGCTTGCCAGCTTCTGAGAATCATTTTTGCCTACCTCTCTCCATCTGATGCCTAGGGAGCCTAAGTGCCTAATTTGGCAAAGTGGTTAAACAGGAAGCTCCAGAGTTTAACCAAAGAGGTATCTTTCATCAAACACTCAAAAGTTAGGAAATGACAGAACTGAGGTTTCCTGTGCCTTAGTATACATTATTTATATGATCACATATTATTTTGTGCACAGGAACCCTGCCCCTTTCAGTGCACAGGATAAACCTGGATCCTGAATCAGGGTTGTGGAGGGAAGAAGTCTTGACTGCAGGACCTAGGTCTCATTTGCTGAAGAAGTTGGAAGATATGTTGTGAATAAGGCAGGGGACTGCAGGAAGAGAAAGGAGGGTCTCATGGTTAAGGCAGTTAAATGATGCCCTGGAGAACCAGATTCTATCCTTGTCTGTAACACAGAGATCCTGTATGATGCTAGTCAAGTCACTTCAACCAAACATTTCACAGGAGGTCACTAACTGGGTTTCTCATTTTCTGGCAGCCAGACTTGAGGTTTGATTTGCAGAAGTCTTGAATACTCACAGCTGCACCTAAAGTCAATGGCAGAACCTAAAGTCAATGGTGCTGACTCTCCGGGGCTGCCTGCATACTGCCAATAGGAACTGGTAAAGTGCTATGTAATGCTAAGTACTCTGATAAAAGAAGTCCCAGGCATCACCAGTTGGGTATCAAAATTTAACAAATCCTCCTGATTGTAATCTTTCAATGCCTGCAAAATGAAGATAATACCACCCCCTCACCTCATGAGGCTTTTATGAAAATAAACTAATTTTTGAAACACTCAGATACTCTAGTGATAAGCACTATAGAAAAGCCCACGGGGAAATGAATAATTCTGTCTTTAGAGCAGAGTTTGTCTAGTGTGCAGTAAATAATGCCTCAGGCCACACTTTGAGCAATTAGGATAAAACAACGGGTCCTTTGATTTAAGTGTCTGTTCAACCAGGGCCAGCTCCAGGCACCAGCTAAGGAAGCAGGTGCTTGGGGCGGCCGATAGAAAGGGGCGGCACTCCATCCGGTATCGGGAAGGCACCTCCTGGTCTTCAGCAGGAATTCGGCGGCGAGTCCCTCAGTCCCTCTGTTCCTCTTTGAGCTGCCACCAAAGAAGAAGACAAGGAGTGAAGGACTAGCTGCCGAATTGCCACTGTAGAATCAAGCGGCATGATTGAGCTGCCACCGAAGTGCCGCCGATCAGCTTTTTTTTTCTCTGCCGCTTGGGGTGGCAGAAAAGCTGGAGCCAGCCCTGTGTTCAATGTTCGTACAGCAGCAGTTTTTAAAAAGCAAACAAAATGTTATGATTGTGTGGAAGGCACTTAAGAGTTAATATTGTGGGTCACACTAGATCTGGATATAGTGCTGACTGCTCTCTGTGGTGTTCGATAATCACACAAGCCAAGAGGTCTGACAGAGAACACCAACACTGTATGTTCAGGATCGTATAACATGAGACTCTGCATAACACAACAATCAGTCCCCACACTTTACTGCATCATTCCAAGTTACCACTAATAAAGCACTTCTCTCTCTTGCAACTGCTCCTGCCGGCCCACAAGAAAATATGGTGTCACAACTGTATGGATCTTGCCTCCAGCAGGAGGAGAAAATAAAGGAAAAGTGCAAGACAGCAGGAATAAGTGAAACTCCTCTAGAGTGGGTAGGAGTTTCTTTTCCTTCACCCTCAATACTGGAGCAGCTTCCCAAAATAAGCCTGCTCCAAATACTTGGAGACCAAGCTGTCCCTCAGCAAGTGGAGCAGCTCTGAGTGACTACACTTCTCCAGGAGGCAAGAGAATGGGCAAGAGCATCCAATCAGATGGGATTGCTCTATAGACTGGGGTTTCCTCTTCAGACCATTTAAAAACCCCTATTCTGAAGAAAATCTGTAGAGTTGACAGTTCTCTTTTTTTAACCCCCATTTACCTCCCCTTCAGCCTGGGGCTTTACCTCTGACATCAGTGCTTGTTTGTTAACAAGAGTGAGGGGTACTAATTAAATTCCCTCACAGTCATTACTCTTTCCCTGTCCAGAAAAAGGAATATGAATAGGTAGAAAAAAGAGTTTGAGGTACATTTTGTTGGGGAACATCATGTTTTTTATGAGCGTGCAAAATGTAATATATGCTTCCAAGAACCAGGTGAAATTTCAGAAAGCTTCCTAACAGATGTTCATAGACTGGCAAAGCATCGTACAGGCAGAACACTCTCAGAAGAAACAGTAAGGGACAGAAATGTAGAAGACAATTACTTCTGGAAACATCTACTTTTAGAACCTGACCCTGCTAAAATGATCACACAAGTATGTCAGCATGAAATATAAGACAGCAGCAACATCTATCCTGGGAAAATATCAAAGGGGAACCCAAAGAAGCAAATTTAGATGTTAAAAGGTTCCACATACAAGCTCAAAAAGAAATGCACAGCAGATCACTGGTGCCAGTGTGACAAAAGACTTATAGGGCAAGTAAATGGAAAACTACATTTGAAAGATGCTGTAAGACACCTGCCATATATTTGGAAAACATGCCCAGTTTGAGATGCAGAGTGCAATAATTTCACAGACAAGGACTTTATGTAGATTTTCAAAGCAGGTGGAAGCAATACAGAATGATAAACAACAACAGATAGGGGAGATAATTTTCCTTGACAAATCATCCATGTGGATATGAGTGATTCATAGTATAGTCAAGATGGTTGTCACTGTGGGTCTTGTATCTAGTTTTAAAACAGTCCTTTTTACTATTCATATCATGTGTGACTATGCATGAATGGTTAAAAGGTCTGTTTTTAAACTGGGTCCAAGACCCACAGTGACAACCATTTTCACTCTGTAATGTATTCCTGGCTAGTCCAAACAACTCACTAACAGAGATAGAAGGGAAAAATTAGGACTTGATAAATATAAGAAAATAAAAAGAAACGTGTTTCCAGGATTAATAAAACTACTGTTCTTTCTGCCAGCTGTAAGTGCTCTCGTTAAACTGAAACAAGTATTTTTGGAAGTGGATTAAGCTAAAGTGAAAACTAACCAAAACTACGAGAAGGCTCACTAGAGCAGAATAGCAATGTTTACATGAGGAGCTATTCTGGGCTCCCCCTCCTTTGCATGTGGGTAAGCCTCCACATTTAAGTCCCTGCTTTACCTGATTCAGAGCAGAGTTTTTCATCCCTCATTAGGCAGAGTAGGGACTTGAATGCGAGTCCCCGCTCATAGGCCAGTACCTATGCCACCCAGCCGGTCTCACTCACTGATCCAAAACCTTCCTGCTGAAAGTTACATGGAAACAGCTACATGTCTGCAAAATGTTTCAATTTCAATGAAACAGCATAATGTTGCTGCAATGAAACTTCAACAGAAATGTTCTGATCAACTCTACTCACTACAGATTGTTCCTGGCTTGCTGTCAAAAGCTGTCAGCATTCCATTAGCACTGCTTGTTCAGCACTGCTTATCCAGCTAACACATGTTAAAACTACAGCTTGCTGTGCCTTGCTGTGTTAGCTAGCACATTTAAAAGAAAAAAAGCACACAGCATTTTTCCTAGTGTGGACAAGCCCATTCTGACTGATGAAGGCTAGAAAAAAATTTCCCCTAATAGGCAAGTTGTTTCATAATTGTGCACTAGTGGATTTATTGCACTTCCTTTGTTACTGGCCATTGTCAGAGGCAAGATGCTAGACAAGATAAATGTGACCCAGGGACCCACTGGGGTCAGTCGGCAGATGGGCTCATAGGATTTTATAGGGATTCCCTATGTCTGTTATATGCGTAATAGTTCATTGAAGGATGGCATGTCAGGATTCTATGGAGTGCCAGTAGCCTAATCACTGTGAAATGTGTGTACGGATGATACTTAAGGAATTATGTATTTATGCTGAAAATTATGTTCTTAAGGTCTTCGTGTTAAGGCAGCTCAATGGGAGATGATGTACCTCGGAAATGTTCCTTTCAAGCAGGAGGTAGCAGACACCTATCTCCCCATCTGGCCATTTGGATGTTATGTATTACATGCCTCACAACTCCCAGCTCCTATAGCTCAGTGCTTTGAGCATTGGCCTGCTAAACTCAGGGTTGTGAGTTCAATCCTTGAGGGGGCCCATTTGGGGATTGATCCTGCTTTGCGCAGGGGGTTGGACTAGATGATCTCCTGAGGTCCCTTCCAACCTTAATAATCTATGATTCTATATCTATTTGCATACTGAGCCAGGTGCCACTCAAGAGGCTACAAAATCTACAGGAAGGACCCCTAATTCAAATTTTTCTCTGCTTTCCCTAGAGACAGCAGAGCTGGCTGTGTCTTACAGAGTCCTTGCATCATCCGCTTGTGCTGGGGCACCAAGTGCAGAACATATACACCAGGAACCCGCCCTGGTCTCATGTCCCCTGCCCCCTAGTGGTCTCTGGAGCCTCCTCCCACGCCAGCCTCCTGCCCCATGTCCCTGAGTGGTCCCTGGAGCCCCCCTGGCCTCATTTCCCCTGTCCCTGAGCAGTCTTTGGAACCCACCCTGGCCGCCTGGCCTCCCCCCCATCCCATGTCCTTCAGAACCAGTCCCCAGAGCCCTCTTCAATCCTTAGGAGTGGACTTCAACTTGTTCTTCCAGGATCATTATTCACTGCAGTTACAAGTAGGGAATTGGGAGCCAGATTGGAGTAAAAGCCCTCAAATCTCTGCACTGGGACAAAATAACACTTTGTCATAGTCGGTACTGAAGCTGGCACACTCCAAAGAACTTCTGCAGCCTCTAGAAGTGTGTTGTTGATATGCAGGGCTACTTTCCCAAGAGCAGATGGCTGCAAGATAGCCACTAACTTATGGGTGTTCTCCTGCAAGGACTCCACCTGAATGCCCAGAGAAGCAGCCCTGGACTGTAAAAGGTCCTGATAGGAGTTGAAATCCTCCGGAATTGGAGAGGAAGAGCCAAGCACTGTTGAATTGTCCGGGGATGAAGAAGAGGCAGTTAACTGCACCACAGCTGGCTTTCTTTCCTGAACTGATGGAGCTGGAAGGAGCAGCTCCATGGGCTCTGCAAAGTGAAGGCTCACTGGATCCACAGTTTCCACCACCAATCTGTCCGGAGACATTGCCTTAGGGTGACCTCTGATCCAGTGAGGGCCTTGGTGCCAAAGCAGACCACATAAACTGTTCAAGCAGGTGGTGCTTTAGATAAAGGTATCTAGTCACCTGTGTCTGTTTCATGAACAATCAACACATCAAACACCACTCCTTGATATGGGCCTCACCCAAGTATGGCCTCACCCAAGCACAGCTTGTGGGGAACCATCCCCCACATGATGGATGATGTTTAAACTCCAGTGAGGGCATCCCAGGGGACTACTTAACTAACAACATCTAACACTAATCTAACTTACACTAAGTGTACTACTAACTATATACAACCAGAAAAAAAGACACTAAACTAGTGAGGGGTTCTGAGGGTAAGACTACACAGAGTTCTGACTCCAGCTACAGGTGGTAAAAAAGGAACTGAGGGGAGTTGGGATGGCGCTGCCTTATATAACCTGGGGAGGGGCTATGGACAAGAGGCATCAGTGCTGCACCCGATGACTGAGTATTGTTAGATAAAATTCTCTGACTCCAGCGTGCTGGGTGCTCGAATACCTAAGTGGAATACATGGCTGTATCTACTTAAAAAAAAAAATGGTATCCTTTTCTGAATGATTATTGAGAATGGATGATTAAAGGTGATTTTATGTGTGCTGAACTGGCCTCATATAAAGCAACAGGCTACATGTGGGCAATTAAATACGATAGTTACTCAGGAATTAAAAAATAAAGGTGTACAAATTTAGATAATGAGAATTCAGGAACCTTTCTTTGCCAATCAAGGTGGCTAAACAAAACAACCAGAGTATTAAGGAAAAGTACTTTACCAATGCCTAAAAGCAAGGTCTGTCTAGGTTAAATTGCCACTAAAAACCTCCAGCAGACATGCCAGTGACTATCATCATTACAAATATTTCTGCTATGAAATTGTGATGCAGCAGTTTCTGCACTAAGAAATGCCCAGAACTAGTACAACTTGATGTTGCTTTCATCTGTTTTGGGAACTGTAGAGTTTAACAAAATACACAAGCAAGAAAATTACACTTATTTTATACTCCTATTAAAACAACTAATAACAGTTATGGATCAGACAGGTACATTCAGAAGATCCAAAACAAAGTTATTTATCAAGTGCTAAAATATTGTAAGTAAACTATATGGTTTATAATTCACTGATTTTAAGTGGTACAGAAAATCTCATCCAGCATTTTATTTTACAAAAACAAATTATAAAATGGAAAATAACCTTACATCTTAAAAATACAAACTCTCTAATGTGATTGACAAGGCAGAATACAGCTTCTGCAGTTTCTCACTGTGACATTTTCCCCAAAGACAGTACCTAATTGTTGCCTGAGTAACTCTCAGTGTGTTTTTCTCAATATGCATGCCTGGAAGGTCATTTCAGTGGTTACTATTAAATGAATAACTGTTCCTTTATGTCTGTACTTGATTTTAAGTACAATATTTGCCCCTGGTCTTTGAATGTATGCATGCTGGGTAAAAAGCATTAACTTGCATTGACATTCTCTACACCATTTAAGATTATGTACACTTCAATTAGATCTCTCAACCGTTGTTTCCAGTTGTTGCCATCACCCTAGTTCCTAAGGGCTGATATATGCTGTCCTTAGACCTTGTTATCTTTTTAATTTGTCACTAAATTCACAATACTGTTCACTCTGATCTTGTCTGTATCCTAAACATTCCCTGTACATCTGCTGATCTGGCCAATAATTTTGAGCAGGTATGCATCATATTTTCTAAAATTTAAAACTGAATTTAGGTTAAACATTCAATTGGAACACTGTGTTTTCATATGTAATAACATAACTGTAGTTTGTTCTTTCATGGACAGTGTGTGTATTCGGCCTCACTCTTTGGTGCTGATAAAGAAAAGTGCTTCAGGATATGCTTAACTTTAAGCACGTGAGAGTTACATTGACTTGAAAGGAATTATGCACATGCTTAAAATTAAGCACATGCATAAGAGGTTAGTATGGCCAATTACTTTTGCAAGGTTATTTTCAAACACAATCTTTTCCAGTTCAATCCCGTGTGTATAACTTTTCTCTAAAGTGGTTACGAGTTGAAATCATTTGCCCTTTCTCCATCTTCCTCCTTGTCTGACCCAAAAGCTTTTATGAACTATCCTTTATTTTTATAACATAATTCTTGCTGAAATATTCTCTCCAAGTTTTTAACTTACATCTTCCAAACCTAGAGCATGGACCATAGAGATTTCATTACAATACTGTTTCACCTTTTCTACTGATCGTTTATGGACTTCAGCCATTATCTTGGTTTCTACCACTCAGAGTAGTTGGTCCATCTACTCTCTTTTCAGAAGTATGACCAAAAAAAGGCACTGGTGTCCCAACTGCTTGTCAACATTTCACTCATGCCTGAGCATATTATATATGCCCAATATTGTGGAAATTGGAGTGAAGTGTGGATATACCTATTATGCCCTAAAGACTGCACACATTTTTGCTTCCATTTCTGTTAGCATAAATCACATAAATCAATGAAGGGATACTCCCTCAAATGGTTGTGTGTGTCAAATTACAATGTATGATTGTAATGGTGTCACCATCAAGCTATGATGAAACCTCTAATTATGCGTATTGGAGTGGGAACAGGAGGTACAGAAGCAAGTCCATTTTGCAATCCATGTGCCAGAAAATATACATGTGAACACATTTGAGGATTTCACCAAAACACCCTCATTACAAAATCAGAGTGGGCATCTGTATGTGAAGACCATGGCTTGAAGCTAAACAAAAAGAAAACTGAAATTATACGAGGTGGAAGAAAAGCTGCTGATTGAAGTTTCAGGAGAGAAACTGAAGAAAAAAGAATTTTTATACTTGGGAAATACACTTAGGTACGTCTACACTGCACGATTATTTCGAATTAGCTTAAACCGATATTACAAAACAGATCTAATAAAATCGATTTAGCGCGTCCACAGTGGGATCACGAAATCGACTGTTTGCGTCCATGGTCCAAAGCTACCATCGATTTCAGGAGCGGTGCACTGTGGGTAGCTGTTCCTCAGCTATCCCATAGTTCCCACTTCCGTGTTGAGAGCACAGTGCCTGATGGGGCAGAAAACATTGCCCCGGGTGGTGCTGGGTACAGCCTCACCCCTCCCTTTGTGAAGGCAGCAGACAACCCTTTGGCGCCTTTTTCCCGTGAGCTGCATTGAGCACGCCCATAGCACAGCAATCATGGACCCTGAGATCACCAAACGGTATTTGGACCGTTGTCACACCTCGCGTTACTCTCGTGCTGACTATACTGAACAATGAACTGCAAAGGCAGGAGGAGAGAGGAGGCAGCTATTGCTGAAGCGGCGAGGACAGCGATGATTGAGATGGAGGCAGAATTCTCCATAACCGCTGGCCCAGCGTTTTGGAAGCTACTGCTATTAACAGGGCATCTTCTACCACATTGAACGCCAATTTGGGCATGGGAAACAAGCACAGATCTGTGGGACCGCATGTTTTAACGGTGAGGGGACGATTCCAGTGGTTCGCGAAACTTCACATGCGTAAGAGTCACTTCTTTAGAACTTTGTGACATGCTTTCCCCTGCCCTGAAGCCATAATACAACATGAGAGCAGCCCTCACAGTGGAGAAGCGAGTGGCAATAGCCCTCTGGAAGCTCTGCAAACGCCAGACAGGCTACCGGTCAGTCGAGAATCAATTTGAGTGGGCAATCTACATATGGGGCGACTGCAGTGATGCAAAGTAGCAAAAGCCAATCGTTAAGCTGCTGCTACGAAAGGTTGTGACTCTGGGAAACGTGCAGGTCATAGTGGATGGCTTTGCTCCAATGGGTTTTCCGAACTGTGGTGGGGCCATAGATGGAACCCTATCCTATCCTGGCCCAGAGCGCCAGGGCCCCCAGTACGTAAACCGAAGGGGTACTTTTCAATGGTGCTGCAAGCACTGGTGGATCACAAGGACGTTTCACCCACATCCACGTGGGATGGCCAGGAAGGGTTCATGACACTCAGCGTCTTCAGGAGCATAGTCTGTTTAAAACTGGCAGCAAGGGAATTACTCCCAGACCAGAAAAATAACCGTGGGGATGTGGAAATGCCTGTAGTATCCTTGGTGACCCAGCCTACCCCTTGATGCCATGGCTCATGAAGCCATAACTGGCACTGGACAGTGGTCAGGACGTTCCAACTACAGGCTGGAGCAAGTTACAGGTTGGAGAATCCGGTCATGCCTAGTCTCTGTATAGCCGACATTGTCTGTTCCACTCTTTTATGTGCAACCGAGTTTCATTAAAATCACTTAGGTACGCTGAGTCTTCAGTAATTCATTAGCCTGCATATTAATCATACGAACTATCAAGACGCGTGCAGGCCCAGATAGAACATGGAGTTTACAACTCAGATCTTGAGCTATTGCTGGCATATTGGCTTGACTATCAGTGTGTACAGAATGATACTAGGTCACAATCTTTGTGAATAAGACTCGATAAATGGGGAAGAAGAGAGCAGTTACTTAATCCGTGCAGCAGCAAAAAGAAAATGAAGAAAAAGACTGCGTGCCGGAGGCCGCTGACGCGGAACAAAGTCTATATCAGCTGGCGTAGAAACTCGGTTCGGTTGTGAGGTCTCTTATGCTATCGAGGCGACTAAGCACTCGCGAGATGCGTGCAGAGTGCTCGAGATTTTGGGCTGTAGGAAGAGCGTGGAGGTCCATGAACACATGTCTGGAAGAAGCCTTGCGGTAGCTTCAGCATGTCAGGCTCATGCACCGAAAAAGACTTGCTATTAAAGCGAGCCGTCCAGTCTCATGGCACGGCCAGCCCTGTGGGAGTATTGTGGTATGACTCGGTCTGAATTGCGACTGTTGTGGTAACCTGACCACGCGGCTAACAACTCAATCTGGTGGACATGTGACAGTGATTGTCAGTGGAATCAACAAGCGGCCCACAGGCGCATGCTGCGAATATCCTGTTTAAGATAGCTAGAAATGGTCTGGGTCGTGAAGGAAACTGAAAAGATAATTCTAGGGTCTCGTATAATATGAATCACTTAATATGCTATCTCAGATTACTAATATGCATGTATATAAGATCCCTACTTACATGTAAATAGCAAACATTCTGATGTGTAATGGGAGTTTCGTATCTTCATGATTCGCTCTGGTATATTCAATACCACCCCTCTCCGTCACTTGTCTCGCACATCGTATTCTTATTACAAAGAACTATAAAAAAAGGCAGAGAATTAGGAAAGGTATCCCTGCTGGCTGTGCTTTGGAAGGAGGGAAGGGAAAGGCTTAAGCACATGTAGCGTATTACAAGCCTTAATTATTGAACTCTCAGGGGTGGATGGAGTAGGCGGGTGCAGAAAGCCTTCCCCACAGCGTTCTTACACGCTGGGTGAGGAGATATGACGTGGCTTGCGGGAGGTGATAGCAGGCTGCAGCGGCACTCTGCTACTGCTGCTGCTCTCCTGAAGATCCATCATGCGTTGGAGGATTATCAGTTTTGAGCACGCAGCAGATCCAGCGTTGCATCTCGCCAACGGCTGGTCTTCCTGCCTAGCCCTCTTTCAGATCGTTCACTGGCACTTCCTGTAGTTTGCTACCACATCCTTCAATCAGTCTGTTATCCCTCTCATGGCGTGTTACTATTCAAATTTTCGTGAACATTTCTTATATATATAACGTCGTCACTCATCTTGTTGTTCTCCTCACCTCGCCATTTCACAAATCATGTGTTTACTTGAGAGTATTGCCAGCTACCGACAGCAGTGCGGTGAATGATAAAAGAGAATGAGAGTAAGAGACAGCTCAGGCTGTTAAACTGACTTGCGAAGAAGATGGTGTCAACGACTGCCACCTCTCTGTGTGAGAGCTCACACAACCCCATGTGGCTCTCGCACCGCTCGTTCATAAAAGTGACTTGATTGAGACAAGGATACAGCATTTTTAGTCCAGAGATTACATACACACGATAGCATCGTCTCAATATACATATCATCTGAAGTAACAACTATACCTCATATGTTGGCGTACCGAGAGCTGTGTAAGACGCAAGGACATACATGTGTGATAATAGTCTCATAATATTTCTAAATAGCCTAAATATAATCTGCGCTCGCTACATAATGAGATGATTCTGTGCATAATATTATTGTCCAAGTCGTTTTGTCTGCTAGTGAACCTAAGGTATGTCCCTATGATGGTCACATCACACTAAGCCTTGCGCGGTTACAGAGAGAGACTCAAATATTATATACCACAGGATATGCTCTACATGTGGCTCTTAGTGGATGCTGGGAGTCGCCTGAGCAAATGATATAGATGCATGGTCATACATAAGTTAATGTACAACTCTACCACCCGTCCTTCAGTTCACACCAAATCAGTGAGAAATGTGAAATAGTTAATGAAGATTGACCGCTCAGGCTCCTGCTGCCACAGAGGTACCGAGCTTCTCAGCTCTAATAGAATATCTTATCCCAGTCAGCCCTCTCCTCAATGTACTTCAGTGGCGCAATGGAGCCTCCGAGTACTGCCTTTTCCAGAAAATCATGCGACTCATACGTGCATGACACGTTGAAGCTCCATTATAGAGGACGCAGGAATTTCAGGCTGCTCGTTTTAGATATGCTATCACTCAGTCTATTTTACATTAAGGTTATCTCCCTCCTCTGTTCATGCAGTATCTCGTAGTCGTGAGATATGGCTGTGGATGATAGAAATTCCTCTGTGCGGTTGGGCCAGTATCTAGGCACTGGAAGAGAATTACTATGCGCATCGCAGCTCTGTATTATCTGTCTCACTCTATTGTCTGATAGCTTACCACGGCAGTCTCCTGCTATGCCTGGACGTGAATAATCCTCGCCAAACAATCGCTCTAATGTTGATCCTGGCTCGCCAAGAGAAGACTTATGATGTAAGACATAGTGCACATGTAATATGGCATCCTAACAATAGAATAATAACGATAAATTCGCAAGCTGTAGTACCTGGTAAAATCCTTGGCTGCTTTTTAGATGGCCGAATGGGTAAGCAAAATGGTGTTAATGATAATTTTACATAGAGTTTATCATGCTCTGGCATAACGGATACCATCAGCGATGATAGACAATATCGTAATGTCTAGCAGGTTGATCGTCTATGGTTCCCAATCGCTCCTCCTCTACATCGCTCGCCCACCCTACGCCAAGATAACAAAAGTGCTAATGTGAAGACATGTCATGGGCTGACGTCTAGATTAAGAGAATGGTAGCCATAAGATGATGGGCTCAACCTGTTAGGGTTAAAGCAGAGAATTAAGTATAAGAGGAACTGCGTGCTAATAAACTTTGGATCTCATGGGCCCAGAAGCCTGTCTAGTATATAATGAGGTGAAGGTGGTGTCACTTCGTGAATTTGAGTCGCCTCCTCACGGAAATCACTGGATCTCTCGTGATATCTATGTGGAATTAGAATGGTCCGAAGAGAAGATATAATTGGAGATTTCGCTTCCATCTCCCTCCTGTAGATCATGATCTTTAATATGAAAACTCAATAGTTCAGCTGTACGACCCTCGGTAATGAAAGTATCGTAGCGTGACTGCCGCGAGGCGTCAAAAGGAAGATCCGCTTGGTGGTACTAATGCGTAGTGCTGGAGATACATAGAGAGAGACCGAATCAATGGTGGTTGGTAAATTGTGATAATTCTGTCTATGTTGGGTAATTTTACAAGATGAAATGAACGGGACTACAATTCCTACGTAGGAGATTCAGACTAGATCTGCTCCTCGGATAACACCTTCCCAACATAGTTAAGGTGTGCACTTTCAATTGATTGCCTCGCATTGTTAATTACAGCGGATATTTTGTCTATGCGCATGATGTATCTGGTTATAGTGTTGGTGTCAACTGTATACAAAATGATAGGCGATAGACTGTATGGAGAGGTTCTTTGACGAGATATTTAGTGCCTAGCTAAGTGTGTCTTAGCGTGTGATACGGAGATGGTGGCGGTATACAATTACGATGACAATATCTGCATCTGTATCCTTTGCTCCGATCTTCGACCCTGACTCTGGTTAATAGCTTCTACGATCAGATCAAATATCAGAGTGTTCAAAATTATTGATTTATCTCAATCAGCAATAGAACCTCGTGTGCACCAATATAAGCCTAATGCATTAGACAAGGAGAAAAGTAAATATGCTAATTTATCGCTTAAGTGCTTTGATGGAGTGAAGCTCCAAGATCTGAGTCTGGTCTATGCAGGTTCTTGATCATCAAACTCGTAAAAAAAATTAGAAGTGTATAGAGTGATGCAGTCCATAATATGAATCGCGAGCTACTTAAGTGTGTATCTCGCTCTCAGAGCCTTGAGCGCTTGTTTGAGTTAACATTCTGGTATAATGGTGGATGTATGAGTGCGTCGCCTATAACAGTTCTCGCGCTTGGTACTTTTACTCATCTATGACTGGATCAATGCGTAGGAATTAGTCTCGTCTCTGTCTGTACTCTCTAGTGTGCCCATATAGGACCTCTTCGTAAGTAATCAATGTGATTAGCCTAAGACTAATGTGTGCATTCTATCATACTATTTGGATGACGAGCTGAGTGGAACTGTATAGAGCATCTGGTCCTCTCAGTCCGCAAAGAAATAGAGACGATGTAACGAAGGATGGCTCAGATAACCTCCTCTTCTGTGGATGGTGACCTCTATGCTGGCTTGCTCGCTACTTATCTAGTCTGCCATTATGCGAGTAGAGATACTGAAATTTATGTGGATACAATGAGGAATGTATTATGGCTCATGTTTTGTGTCCCAAATCATAGTTGTTGGTGTGTGTCTTCTGCGCGACGAACGAAAGAAACTACTCCTCTAATGAAACTTGTGGCTTGTAGAGTATGAAGAATAACAACGCTGAGTGAATGATCTGACTCAGATAACCATGTCTATGTAAGCGTGGTGCGTGGAGATTCAATAGGGCGGTGATTTGTGCAACCCATGCATTACCGGACTCTATGGTGTCATATCACTCAGTTGTAGTGTGGGCCGATGCTATCATGATGTGCCGCCTCACGAATGGTTCAGAACAACCAAAAAGTTGGGTAGTGTGAACTCAACTATGGAGCGAGAGTCCAATAACCTCCTTCTTAGTTTTCTAAAACTCAACATACTCGTGTATGACATACCTGCCGAGACTTGATCATAGCGCGCCGCTGCCTGCCCCAAAGGAAGTGACCTCCTCCCCCTCCCTGGAATGCGATAAAGATGTATCTCGATGGAATTAAGTCTATGTTCTTATCTATGTAATCCTCTCTCAATCGACATCCATGACACACAGATAAGGCGCGCGCGGGGGGCTCGACGGGGATAGCGGTTAGATATTACAATGGGAAAGAGGTAATGTAATGGGAATGCGGTGTACTTGCGGGGTATACGCCTCCAAGTTTAATACGAGCTCCGACGAGAATAATGTATGCTGCTCCGCGTGTAATACACGGTGACTCTATACTTAAGATAGGCAGGAAGCGAGACTCCTGATTTAAGGGTACCGAATAATCCAAAATTCAGTATAGGAGGATTGAACTCCTGAATCCAGGGTTGATGTCTAAATCTCGACATCAAGGTCCGTTGCTCTATTTTGCAAGTCCTGCCCGCCCCCAGTCCCTGAATGGTCACATGCCGAGGAGGCAACATGAATAGCAGCGGACAGGGTAAATCAGCGAAGGAGAGGATTAATCCAGATCATAGTCTTATTCACAAGTCACTCCTTAGTTCAAGTATGCCAGACGGTAGCAACTGCATGACTAGTAGCATGCCAACCTACGGGCATAGCACTTGCAAAAAGGCAATTGAATAATGTATGACCATGAAATTGGATATAGCTGCACGTTATGTTCTCCCACGCAAACCTCTCGTCATCTCAATAGAACCTTACTTGAGTTATTTCTAGCGATATCTCGATAAACATATTGTCCTGTGGTGACTGGGGAAAATTATACAGGATATAAATGCCGCTGCTGTCTTGCATAGTGGCTGGCCGTGCCCTCATTGTGCATTCTGCATAGGTTGTTCCCCAATCCCAAAGTCCTGACGAAAAAACGTGTTGCGCATAATAGTGAATTGTCTGAGTGATATGGTATATCTATCACCGCAGGTGGGTGCGATTACTAGGAAAATGAAACATGGACGAGGACATTGTTTTGCTCACAGAACCCCCCGCTGAAAGACTACCATTATCTATTCTTATCATTTAGCTCGTCAGGGGGCAGGGGATCATAAGTGATATGGTATATTCGATTCAGTGGTAGGCTCTAAGTGATGCCCAAAAGGGAGGCCGGTTTGCTTCGATGAGTATCTCCCAGATGTCTTTATACCCACAGATTCCGTGAGGCAGTCATACAGTGAACAAGGAAATGCGATATTATATGTCGGTGAGTCTTTCATTGGAAGTCGCCAGTGCACGCAGCCTGCTCCGAATAAGGCGTCAGTGGAAGAAAAGTCAGATCTCCTGCCTCCACACCACACAGGTGCTTAGGCTGTTGCGCTGGATGCTGTTCACCGGTACTATCCAAGTAGTATAATGCTCAAAAAGTGCCCTAAGCTTTTTTATCCTTCTCCCTTTGAGACAAACTTTCCCCAGACTTAAGAGAAGAAAATCCCTGCTGTCTGAACACGCACCCGTTACGACATAAGATAAAATAGTTGAATCATAACTATGCCCTTACATCAGATTTACCCCTTGGATCCAATTTGAAGATGATATATACTTTGTAAACTGGTTATTTAGGCATATCATTCCTGATAATGTCAACCAACTATGTCCCCACTTTGTGTTGTGAGGATACATGACTTGTTACTAAAGTGTAGAGAAGAACATGATAGAAAATATGACTTAATAACACAGCCAGGAGTTCTAGAGATGGTGAAGTGAAGTTGTGGTGTGCGTGTGTGTGTCAGTTGTGTGTGAGGTGCCCGTGGGGTCGTTTGTGGGGTCTTGTGTGTACTGAATGCCTAGTCTGTGGTTATAGGTGAGTGGCTCGGTGTGGAGTTCCCAATAGATGTCCGTTTCTTGGTGGTGTTCAACTGTGATCTTATTTCCTCTAAGGGTAAACTTTAATTTTAGGTAAAAGCAAATTATCCATAGTTCTCTCCTCCCTGTTTGGTATGTCTTGGTATTCTCAGATACTAAATCTGATATGACAAGACAGAAAAACTAGTATACCTTTTCTCCACCCGGCTCTTTGTGATTTATCATCAGTAAATGGGAAGAACGGATAAATAACCATGTGAAAATTTGAAGGAAATAATGTGAGCATTTGTGTGGATCTCATCTTGTGGAATGAACTGAGTCATCCTGCCCACTTTTTCAATTCTTGGTTATGGTTTACTAATAAATGAGAAGATGTTAGAGTCATGTCTCTAGACTTATGTATACTATGGTGATTCGTATTAGTGTGATTAAAAGAGCAGTGTATCACCCACACGCCACAAGGTAGAAACTGACCGACATGGAGTCAGTATTCACAATAGAGAGAAATGTGTAAGGAATGAAAGAACACCAAATTGAACGGCCGTCCCAAAGTTTGCACTGCTTTAGTCTGAATTGATAGATTGTTGCATGGTGTGATACACCCCTCGGACACTACACTGGAGCCTGTACAAGCCACCGGAAGAATGGACTCCCCTGCACCTCCCATTCCCTCATCTAATTGTTGTAGCTGATGTTAGAGAATGCACGGAACATAGAATAATCATAGCCAATCAAGTGTATTGAGATATTAGGCAATGATGAGTGAGGGAGCACCTAACCACTACAGTACATAGCCTTTTAATGGGACTAATTCTATGGTTTCTTAAAGTAGGCATCGGGCTTAAGTTAACTTTGGTGGGGGCTTGACAGCTCGTGAACTCTAATGTCCATTGTACATCCAGGTCATATCAAGAATACTTTTTTCTCCTTAAATGCTTCATCTACACAGTTTCCCATACCTTTTTGTTTTCCTTATTCCACTGTGTGTCTGGTGAGGAAGATGTCACTTAGAGGAAGAAAGATTCGGTGAATGTTGGTAGCTGAATTGCGGACTGTCATAATTATTCAGAGATGTGCGCTAGCTCTAGCCTCTCCTTCAATTAGTTATCCTTGCATGGAACTACGGATGAGTCTGTGGAGATGTCGCTATAGGTTACTCTGCGAGTCCACGGTTTGTCCTCGCTATAAAGCCATCATGAACTGCAACCATTTATATGGCGGGGAGGACAGAAACGGGTCTGGGATACCTATCTGTCTCAGTGGTAGACATTTAATCTACCCTCTTTACCTGTCAACCAATATCTCGCGAGTAGATGGGGGAGGAGCAGAACTTGCCACAATCCTTCCTTTCACCGCTCTAAAGGTTAATTAACTTTGACGCCGGAGCCGGGATGGTCCAACCACTAAGGTTAGGAACTTTTATTAATGGTTCCAAACTCGCTAATGACTTCGATCCTTATTATATCACCTCTGCGTCCAGTCTCTCTATAAAGGAATACACCCATTTGCTTTTCCGTATTCTTCTTATTACTTTGCTTGGATCTGGATCTCAGGTGAATTTTAGTGCTAACCCAGTTAGGAAGAAGAGGCCTCAAGATTGGACTCGGTTGTTTCCTCCTCCTATGCCTCCCTGAGATGTAGGGATCACAACTTTCTCACATTTATCTCTAATCTCATAATATTAATTCAAACACTAGGGCGTATTATTTATGTCCGTCTCGTGTCTTCATTTCTTACTGAGTTGAACAAAATAGATCTCTTGGTGAAATGGGTACCAGTTATCTGCCTGTCAAACCTCCATTCTTTCAGTGCCATGTACCTGTTATTTCATAGTCCATGTTCTCAAGACTTTAATCATTCTTGTTTTGCTCTTCTCTGGGACTCCTCTCCAATTCTTTCCACTTCCACTTTCTGAAATGTCGGATGGGCTCATCGTAAACTAGCACAACGGAATACTCCAGCGCTGAGCGCTTAACCAGCGCAGAGTTAGAGGAATAATGACTTCTTCGTGAGATGTTTGTTATTAAAATGACTCTCCTTGTCTCGAGTTTCGCCAGAATTTCCATGTATGGCCTTATTTATGCCGAACCCCAGGTATCTATCATCTGCAGCATCATACAGTACAAATCTATTGCATATTTTTTAGCTTGGAATGTCTTAGGTTATAAATATTCCCATTATGATTACAAGAACAGATGCTTTGCCCAGGTTGAGCGTACTGCGGACCGGTGGTTATATTGGGTTAACTTCAGACCTGGTTCGTTCGTGCGTTTTGTCCCGAAGGAATGTGAGTAGGGGAAAGGGCATAGAGACGTGGGTTATTGAGGAGCTGGTATCCGCCTGATTCGGGGAAGAAACTGAGCTTTTGAGACCATGCCGAAGAAACGTGTCTATAACGCTCACAAGAGCATTCCGTGTAACGCGCTCATGCCCAAGTAGTCCCGCAAGAGGTCCTACGTTTCAGATGATATAACGGAGGACTGTGTGTCTAGCGTGGAAGTCAACTCGGTCACTTGCCCCCTTCTTTCCTAATCCTCCATGAATCCCCTGTCTTTCCCTTGAGGCTAATGGGTTAATGGTCGCGTCAGAGCAGTGGATTTGGCCTGGTAAATGTCAGTCAGAGATCATTCCTGCCTATTGCGTTCCTGGTCTAGTATAAAGCATCACGCTAGACAGTCCACATTTCGCACTTTTCCTCGTCTATTGTGGAGTGTTAGTATTAGACACCCCTTGTGGCTTAGATAAGTCATTCAAAAGTAGTACTCTCCTGTGAGCAAACCACTGAAATGTCCCATAAAGTGAGAACCGATATCCTGTTGTGTATTGATTATTTTACCGGCATCGCATCTCTGATATAACCTGTGTTGCTTTCTTGGGTAACTCATGGTTTTAGAACCATGCCTTACCAGTGCCTTCTTCATCTCTTAGTGCTCTTTCCCAGGGTGAATGGCAAGTGAGAGCAGAACCTAGAATTTGTGCCAGAGAACACGTAATCGGTAGCGCTAGGGCAACCCAGTAAGGTTCCAGAATAATGCTTGTGTGATAGCTCTATTTATGGGTTGGAGATAAGTCACATGTCTCTGGAATGTGAGTTCCCAAGCGTTAGTCATTAGGCCCTGTCCATCCAGAAATCAATCATAAGAAAACTTCTGCTGTCAAATTTTGTGTAGAAGAAACTTGTGTCGGCATAATGATCCAAACATTGTTACTGGCAAAGTTATACAATCTATCCGTGTTTCTCTGATGAGGCTGTGCCTCGCTTGTCTATTCAGGATGGTACATGTCCCTCCTAAGTGTAGGTGGAAATATCAGCTAGAGTTTTTATCCCAAAACCTTTTTAGGATTACCCTTTTATCACCTAGTTAGGGTTCGCAGGAGCGCAAAATGACATATATTCACCTGGTGGATATGATAATCTTCCGCTGGACTGGACTTGCCACCGTCAATTTCCCTTCCCTACTGATATGGTTTTCGTAAAAATCAAGAGTACTTGTACCTGCCGTGATCAGCACAAGATGAGTACGATGTCAAGTGCTATTTTAGTATGGGTTCAAGGGAATAGTGCTCCAAGGACCGAAGCGCGTCAGAATTCCTTAGAAGATCCGTGGGCTCTTGTATTAAACTAGACATGATTTGCCATTTAGTGGTCTCTGTCTCCCCGATCAAATTTCCAGTGAGAGAATAAGATCATTCACTGCACCTGCACGAGACCAACTAGTATTGCTTCCCATATATCGTCCTCCCTCTCTTCCTTCCGCATCTTGGCTACAGCGTGGCAGGTTGCCTCCCCCTCCCTAATAGCTTATTATTATGGAGTCTCATTTAGCGTGTATAAGGAATACCGCCAAACACACGTCCTAAGAGTTGAACAGAGTAGACTCTACAATTCTCATGATATCCGACATGTTCTTAACACCCTGAGATGGACCGAAACTATCTCTGGCAAAAGCTACCTTGTTTTTTTTGCCATTGATATTATGTCTATACTGGAAATTTTCGGTGGGCAGGAGCTATTGGTAAATTATGGGTTGGAACTTTCACGACTTCGCTAACGTCAAGGGAGGTAGCCCGTGTGGATGCTTGCGCACTCTCCGGAGGCCATTGTGCAGACCGGAGGTGGCATAGATCATCCGAGCCCAGAGATGCTAGGACGGGAAAGGTTGCGTCTCACTCTAATTATTATAATGAAACGGAAAAAGATACAAGTGATGCGACCTCCCTGACTCAAAATTTTCTAAACATGTCCCCAAGTAGAAGCACTCCTCTATTGTTCGGTTTACGGAGCCACCAAAAACCATAAATGCTCCCTAAAGTTGAGACACGAGATTGGATGTAGGAGCTC
Organism: Chelonoidis abingdonii; assembly: GCF_003597395.2. Taxonomy (NCBI): domain Eukaryota; kingdom Metazoa; phylum Chordata; order Testudines; family Testudinidae; genus Chelonoidis; species Chelonoidis abingdonii. The sequence goes on from NC_133770.1 coordinate 124,796,705, forward strand.
ACTACCGGTCCATTGAGTCTAGATCGGACACTACACTGTGAGCACTAAGCTAGCTGGCGCACAGGTACCAACAAAACCGAGACCATTAAAAGCCTCCCACAGAGATCCCGACATCGGAACTTTTCTCGAAGAGTAATCCATTATCGGATTTTCTTGTATTGTTCATCTCAAGTTGACATGTGGGAATTAGTTTGGAAGGTGTCAAGGCACCACATAAACAGAACAAATATAACAAAAGTATCGTGTAGGCACTTCTGAAGCCTCTTCATATAGATGCAGCTTGGGTAGGATCAATCTTCCAATAGCGCAGTCTCCTGATAATCGAAATACAGAGGATACAAAGAGCGCCTAGATCATGATATTTTGACCTAGTTTGATAACAACCAGTAGGGTGTATCCATAAGGATATGAATACAATTTAAGCTTAGTCAATCTGGTCCAGTTAGCCAAGTGACATGAATCTTTTTCCAGTGCTGATGCCAACCATGCGTAATCCACCAAGAAAATGAATTTAAAATGAAAAAAGTTTGAAAGGAATTTTCTATAAATTGTGGTCATAGGCTGAAAAAAGGGGCACAGCAGTGGCCTACTCTCATATTGCATTGCATAGTCCGTTGCAGATCTGAAAAGTAATAAGTCTTAAGAGAGGTTAGGTCAGGGATGATATTTCCTACACAATATGTACCAATTCGAATTTGAGTGATAGCTCAATACGGTATGTAAAATTGGTAATGTTAAGCAGTTTGTCAGTAACAGTGTCTTTGTGACCACTTTTATATTTATTGTCCTGATTTTGTAGAACATAGGTTTTAAATGGAAGGTGAGAATTGGGGAACAAAAGACAAATTCATCCTGAAAAGGTGATATACGGCTCAGTGAATATTTTTGGAAAGGCTGGAAGGGAAGCGTTCATTGGCTTTTACTGATAGTACTAAGAATATACACAGAACTGATTCCTGGGTCAGTGCACCTCATAGAAAAGATCTAAAACATACATGCAAAAGAATTTCTCTTGCAGGCAGAGTTTCCATGACCTGGTGCTTCTGTGTCACCCAGGGTGATCCGGCCACCCCGTCTGTGGATCTCCAGAACTAGTTTGTGGACTATTATATCTAACTCGTTATTGTCATTTGAGTAGTAGATACTCTCAGGCCCTGTGAATGGGTCGTTGGCACAGAATTGTGTGAGCTTCGGTCGTGAGTGCAAGTGAGAAGGATGAAGCAAGAAGATAACCAAGATTGGCTAGACATAGTTTGACCATCTGCTCTTTTCAGAATATTTTGTTAATTTCATTAATTACATCAGTTTTGGTAAAACTGCCTCCAATTTTTGGTTCTCTTTCCTCCTTTTCCTGCTTCTGCAACTGCGCAGTCCTTTCAGGAAGTTAGATTACTATCGAAGCAGTCCGCCCTACCTGCCAATAACTCCACCGCAACAGGCCCTGCTAGGTGATTCTCTGTTTATTAACGCCCAGGACCCCATTGTACCAATTTAATAACCTTTGATGAGTCCTCGCTCAAAGCGCTGCTGGCCAAAAGCGGTACTCTTTGAATGCTTCAGCAAACAGAAGGTGGAATGCTTCTAATGTGTGGATATCAGCTTGGACCTCCCCGTGTAAGTTCGATCCCATGTCAAAGTTTTAACCGTGATCGTATTCAACAACCAGGGACGAGATTTAAAAATACTTAAGGATGGTTATTTTTTCCTGTTAATAATCATTAGGTTCTTGATCTGCGCAGGTTGAACGGAGGCAAGGGCTGTTATGCTGCATTTTCGCCCCTTTGCCATTTATGAAACCTTAGATTGGTTGTTTGTTACAGTTTTGCACACAATGGTCTTAGTGTCACTATGTCTACAGCTTTTTTGGAAAATGTTAATTAGTTGAAAGGTGCGAGTTCCGAAGATTCCTGTGCCCAAATTTAATGCTCGCATCCAGAATATTTTTCCTGATCGGCGTTTAGTGAGGATAACCACGTGCAAACCAAAGGTACTCGCTGTCATATGAGTGTATTAATTCAGTCATGCGGTGTTTAAAAGGCAGGTTCATGGCACACACAGGAAATGACAATACTGTATTATCGTCCTCTCCCCGCATAATATGTAGGTTAAGTCTATCTACACAATACGTGTCCATGCATTGGCTGAAGTTACATTGTGGACCGGTAGATCCCTTGTGGTACTGACAGTGCCCATATGGAGTCTGAAGAGGGTTTCAAGTTAGCGAGCCTGTGTTAACAAGGCGTGACATGGCTCGTCTCTCCACGAAAGAAACAAGATATACTCGTAATATTAACTGAGCTCTTTTCTTTATCCTTCACGCTTTATATTTGACTCTATTTGCATCCTGGTTCCTTTAACATTGGGCAATGGCAAACCAGGAGACTAGGAGTTAAAAATTCGCTCAGATCTTAGCGGAGATTCAGTTTTTTGTTATATGGGGCGAGAATGTTCCTACATATTGGTAATACTTGATTCAAGACCCACTCCTTTTCCATCGAAGAATTAAGATGGGAAGCGCAATGTTGCTAAATTACCGGGAAGGGAATGTTATGAACGCTGAGATAGCAACATGACACAAATGAGCGATTATATTGCTACTGGCAGTGAAGCTTGGCAGGTGATGCCCATGGGTGATGGGGTGGAGGAGGGCATTTCCTCATAATCTCACCAATGACAAGATTAAGGCCGCGTGTGACCTGGGTCAGACAGGGTTCAGGTCTGAACAAAGCAGGATTCTTCCCACGCTACCTTAGCAACGCAGTCTTGCGCTTTAAAGTCGTTAGGCTTAAGTGGAGGTACTTAGCTTAGGATGTAGTTTAGAGTGGCAATTAGCTCGCTACTAGCAGCGGATCGTATTATGGATGGGAGCCATGCGCTGTTGGTGGATTGTTGACAGAGAGAGGGGGTGTTTGGGCTTTGCAGGTTCTCTCATTATAACTAGGGGCGAAGGCATCATGTAGGATCACTGTTGTGTATCTAGATGAAACAGGTTGGAGAAGTCAAACTTTAAAGCCTTTTAACTTAACCATCGCCGCGGCTATAAGTAGGTATTGCTAGCCGGTGTGTGCCGCTAACCTGAAATTCTGTGTGTGTGCGCCGGCGAGGATTCCAGTCACACCAGACATGCTGAAATACTCTATAAACAAGATACAAAAATTGCGATCCCTCGCTCTATGAGAGTTATCCACATTGTGGCTCTGTAAGGTGGATGTGATTCTTTGATGTAAATAGCCGCTACTAGCAATTGTTCTGTAATAAGAGTTATCCTTCCACATACTTATCACCCTGGTTTGCCTCCCCCAATGCAGCTGCCACATTTCTCTGCAGTCCCTACGCCATCACCTGTTTAAGAGGGCGTGCTCTTGATACGGGCGCGTGAGGAAGAAGAAGGACGCGGAGATGAAATTGTTTCACAGAAATTTATTGAAGTTAACAGCAATGAGAGGTGATAACAGGAATGATTGGGAAGATGTGGTAGCAAACTACAGTGAAAGATGCCAGTGAACGCATTCTGAGAGGGCTACGGCAGGAAAGACCAGCGTTGGCGAGATGCAACGCTGGATCTGCTGGCGTGCTCAAACTGTATCCTCCAACCTATGATGGATCTTCAGTGAAGAGCAGCGCAGTAGCAGAGTTGCCGCATGCAGCCCCTTAATCACCTCCTGCAAGCCCACGTCCCATATCTCCCTCACCCAACGTGTAGAACGCGTGGGGGAAGGCCTTTCGCACCGACCTACTCCTCCACCCCCTGAGTGGAGGTTCAAGTAAAAGTGCTTGTAACATTACCGCTTACAATGGCTTAATGGACTCTTTCCCTGTCGCCCTCCTTCCAAACACAGCAAGCAGGGATACCTTCCTAATTTCTGTTCTGCCTTTTTTTATAGTTCCTAAATTAAGTAATATTATAGTAATATACATCGATAAGGTCGGGAGGGTGGGTTGCTTACAGGGAAAGTATGTAAGGAAAATACACATGATTTTTAACAGATGCATAATTACTTTTATGAATGGAAAATATAATAAATGATTTATAATAGGGAGATCTGATAAACTCTTTATTTCCCTTTCGCCAACTCTCGTAATCAAATTAAGGTGGGGAGGTGGGTTGCTTTACACTGAGGATAAAGGGTCCATACAATAGTGCGTAGTGTTAGTGGTCATCTGCAAAGTGGAAGCAAACAGATTCACACCCATACCCTGGGCCGTAGAATTCGTCTGGAAAGGCTCGTCTCTTTCATAGGCTTCTCATAAAAGTAAGATTGCGAGCTGGCGGCAGCACTAACCATGTGTGAACCTCTTGGCTAATCGCTACCTTTGTGTCTCGTGTGGTTCCAAGATTTCATCTTCTCTTTTGCTCGTATCTGCAGCGGCTCATTGTGTGTTGGATTTTGCCTCAGCCTCACCACCAGGGCATGAGAAGGTGTCTCCACTTCCTTCGTCGTGCACAAGAAGGGTTAGATTGGGAGCACACAGGCAAGCCTGGGAGATGCCATTATTCTCTGGCCATTTTAGCATATTAGGCCAGTCTATCCTTATTAATGGGCGAAATTGGACCACCCGCATGTTTGGTAATGTGCTGTAGTGTCTATGGGAAGGATGACCAATGTAAGTTATAAATATATTGATCATATTGGACCCCAGATTTCAGCGTGAATCCCCCTGAGTTGTATATTACTTCAGCTGGAGATTACACCATAAGGGAAGAAGCTGTATGCACATTCTGTAATCCTGAATGAGTGGTCCAGCTCATACTACGTCAAGGAGAAGGAATTTTTATATCCATGCACTGTGTCGCTGGAACAGCTCGATCAGTCCCTTAGATACAGAACTTTTCCAACCAGCGAATTTGACATCTGGTCCTCCATTAACCTCTGTAGAAGTGCCAGTAGTATAAGTGCTCTCCAATAGTAGGATTGATCAAGGTGCCATCCGTTTACGTACAGTCTAGTGTATCAGTTGGAGTTAGACTAGGAACTAATGCCACCAATGAGATAGCGCTGCAACATCAGCCATGTTTCAGTGTTGTGTTTGCTATCTCAGGGTCAAAGTTCCTGACATTCCCATCCTTTTTCTTCGGGAAGAGTGGCTGTTTGGTTTATAGTAGTACATTTCCCAATGTCTGGATTAAGATTGTTCTTATTGTAATTGTTTGATTGCAATGTTGAGGCACAGTGCAATTAGAAAATGTTCAAATCTAACTTGAATTAAAGAGCTTTAATCATTAAATATTGTGAGAGAGAGTTGATTGTAAGCTTGAGAAGCTTCTTAATATGGTATCCAAGGCTTATACTGTCCCAATTGTGAGGGATGAACATTTTTCTGGAAAAGTCATTCATTGTTTACTTAGCGCTGTGATTTTAATTCGTTGACCATGACAGTCTCTGGAATTGAAGCCAGAAGGTGACTACTTAGCTTTTGGCACTGTAGCTTCACAAAATAACAATTTTTCAAATGTGGATTGCAACTGAGACATAAACATCTAAGTTTCAGAAAGTTAAACTCCTCCTCCAAGGACATGATTATTACGTTACAATTATGCTGTGTTTAGGTACGGTACTCTCTTCTTGGACAGTAAGTGCAAGTTTTGAAAAAAAGAACCTGTATGAAAAGAGTCAAGGACTCCATGTCACTAGTTAAGGTCAAAGCAGCATGTGTTGTTTAACAGGAACATCAGTGCCTGAATAAGATGCGCAGACAGGGAGAGTCTCCATATCTGAAAGTCTGCGGTGATGAGCTAGTGATCTAGTTAGAGGGATGGGAAAGGAGAACAAATAATGGAGCAAGTTTTCACTGATGTATGAAATGAATACAAAAAATATTCTGAAAAGGCAGATTGGTCTACTTATGATTATGTGCTTACTGAGAAGTTCCACAGACCTTGTAAGATGACAGGTAATATTTCTCAGGAATGAATGTATTGACACTTAGCAGGGATAAGCAGATAGTATGTACATCTCTGTGGCTGTGATTGTTGTTATATTTTTAGTAATTCGCCCTGACCCAATTATGTGTGTAATAGCTAATCTAATAGCAATGGATCTCGCCTTCAGTTGATGTCTCCTGCTCAGGAGAGTCTGATTTGTCCTTGTGTGTGTGTGCCAAGTTTCATATTAAACTATGTGCTTACAACTCAGACATAAATTTAATAAAGATCACAGCAACATGTTTACTGACAAATAGTTTTTTTAATTTTCTACATATTAACTATAAATAAATCAACTTGGAATATAAATATTATACTTAAATTCAGTGATAGCATATAGCTCATAACAATTTGGTTGGTATGAAATTATGAATTTGTATGACTTTGTGTATTTTTATGTTAACTGTTGTTAAAAGTAGGTCAATATCTGATGAGTTGACCTTGTATGTGTACCCTGCTTGCAGATAACACTGATCTAAAGAAACAGACCTTTGTGTATATTTAGGAATACTTTATGGTCTCTTAAGTAATCCCACCATTACTGGGATTGCAATAAAAAAATCCCTGTTTATCAGCCCATGGATCTCCCTTGAGTGATGGTGTGTGTGCGCAGTTTTCATGAACCTTCCTGGCCATCCCACATTGTGTATGTTATGGGTATGTGGCACGAGACGTTTTACATACTTCAATGTCATTGTAGCATTTTTGGCCTTCTGCCAAATCTTATTGTTAGGAATTTTGGAATGTATTTCCTCATTTTGATTTACTTCTCACTCTGGCCTGGGTCTATTACTAACAGTTTTGTCGCATAGGTATCTTTGGTTAGGGTGTGAAAGTTCACACCCATAACTGACATGCTTGCCAGCGAAAGTTCCGTATAGAATAATTATATTGGCAAAAAAAGGGCTTTTGCCGGATGTTTGTTCATTCAGGAACTGGAATAACTGTGTTTCATCTAGGAGGGTTTGCTGTTAGCTTAACATATAGCTATATTGCAAACCTTAAGATAAAAAAGGGCTTTGGATCATTCCTGGTGAGATGTTGCATGAAGATACTGGCATTGATGATTTGATGAATCGGAGCATCTAAATGGCATGCATGTTTTTTGGACGATCTTCATGATGACTGTCTGGGAGCAGTTTTCTTGTTGACATATCACTCGAATCTTGTCTGTACCTGTTACTCTGGTAAAAGCTATTCATGGGAGTTTATTAAGGGAATTACGCTGAGTTATAGTGATAAAAGGTGAATCTAAATGTAATTCCCCTACTATTAGGATGCATTCCTAAATAGCCAAACTTTTTAGTTGCAGGATTTGGATGCCAATCTTCTTAAAATTTTTTTTTGAGTTTTTGTGATTTAATGGTGCTTCTGTCAGGTCAGAAATTCCCAAAGAGTCTTTCTGTTCAGTCCTTCACACTACTCTACTTTGTATAGTGCTCTCATAAGCCAGATGGATTCTAGAAGTTTGAAGATGGCACTGTTAGTCGGTGTGTGTGCCTCTCAAAAGTGGTTTTACCCAAGAGAAGCAGACACAGTATTGCAGTATTTCCAATATTGACTCTTGATACTTCTCTATGTTTACTCAGGAAACCTTGAATGTCAAAATACTCAGGTTATCTAACATCAAATAACTGTTGATTATCTAAGAAAACTGGAAGTTTATTAGCTCAGACTGTGCGGATCATCTAAGCAAACTCTTCTTCAAACTTGATCATGTGATATTACAGCGGCATGAAGTACAGTGCTTGTTGTGAGGCACAGCTTCTTCTTGTAGCTCCAGAATTCAGTTTGCTTTCCCCTCTAGATATCCTTGAAACCAGCTGTCCATCTGTCCTGCATGCAGATTCTGTGATCATTTGGATATTATTATATGACATTCAAGGCTAATATGATGTAACCATGTGATACTGTTGCAAAAAAGCAAACATGATTCTGGGATGCCATTACAGGTGTGTTTGTAAAAGGACAAGAGAGTCATTTCTTCCGCTTCTACTCTGCGTGGTTTTAGGCTTCGCTGGGAGTATGTGGTCAGTTCTTGAGATCGGATTCAAGAAAAGATGTGGAGGAAATTGGAGAGGTCAGAGAAGAGCACCAGTGATTATAGGTCTTGAGAACATGAACTATGAAGGTAAGTAAAGAATGGGTTATTTTAGTTTTGGAAAAGGGAAGAGCTCTGAGAGGGGAACATGATGGAGGTTTAGGTATCTAAAGGGTGTCATCGGGGATGGGCCGGT